>NC_090237.1:9582500-9870000 GCF_024489055.1 Chanodichthys erythropterus | reverse complement strand
ATCTATCTATCTATCTATCTATCTATCTATCTATCTATCTATCTATCTATCTATCTATCTATCTATCTATCTATCTATCTATCTATCTATCTATCTATCTATCTATCTATCTGTCTGTCTGTCTGTCTGTCTGTCTGTCTGTCTGTCTGTCTGTCTGTCTGTCTGTCTGTCTGTCTGTCTGTCTGTCTGTCTGTCTGTCTGTCTGTCTGTCTGTCTGTCTGTCTGTCTGTCTGTCTGTCTGTCTGTCTGTCTGTCTGTCTGTCTGTCTGTCTGTCTGTCTGTCTGTCTGTCTGTCTGTCTGTCTGTCTGTCTGTCTGTTTGTGTGACACCAGCTATTCTGACCTCAACTCCTTTCATATTAACTAACTCTATAATCCTAAATAGACTGTCCTACACCCTGCATTCAGTTTGTCTAAAGTCAGCGTGAGGGTTAAACACAGACCTTGTGTGATGAGCGTGACAGGTGCACTGTGACACAAGCTTACACTTCCTTTCTTTCAGCCCTTTGTTTCTTTGGCTTCCTGCCTCATGATAGGTCATGTTCATTTTTTTTTCACCATTACATTAATGAGCACCATTCACCACCTCATTCTTATTCAGTTTAGTTCTTTTCCCCTTTTTTATACTTCTTGCGTCATGAATAAGTAAATACGGTATTTGGTTTCTCTCAAGTTAATTATTTAAACGATAGTGATACAGGACTCAGTCCTCCTGGTGTGCGGAAAGAGAGCACCAGCCCGTGTGTCAGTCCGTTTCCAAGCAACCGATGAGTATAGTCAGGCATCAGTAACATTCTAATGATGCCGCACATGAAGACGGAGAGTCATTTGCCCATAAAAAAAATGCTATCTGCTATTGTTGTCGGGAAATTTGTCTGTGAATTTTACGCATGCATTATTGAAGCCTTAGAGATGTTTTGGCTTGTTTACGCTCTTTCAACTGCTGTAAAACAACATTCCACAGCCAGGTGTAGCACGATCCAAGTTGAGGTGAAAATAAAACTAGCTAACAGGGCCGGTTTGAGTTAGTTTATCTGTAGAAATTCAATAAGGCCTGAGACTCGAAGGCAATCAATGACTGAATAAATGATTATTTGTAGACTATGGAGTCCTGAGTGTAATAGGGAGTTGTATTGATTTGTTCTATTGATTCAAATCTCATCTGCATCAGTAAGAAGCTGGTTAGTTAACAGCGGGCAAATATACACAGGCTGTTTTAACTTAAACATCTTTCATTTACATATTTTTATAAACTGATTAAATATTAAGAAAGAAAGAAATAAAGAGAAAAAGAAAGAAAGAAAGAAATATAATCGCTGGACTCAAGGATTCATGACTTAACCATCAGACAAGGACACTGATTCGCTGTGGGTGACACTGGCACCTGGCAGAAACCATTATTAATGACCAAGGAAATTCACCCTCGAGCCAGGCGTTAATTATATATAGAAATAGAGGTAGCGAGTGAAAGCGAGACAGGAGGGGGTGGCCTGAGAGCTTGGTTGTGGGTGATTGCCACATTTCATGAATTCTCATGATCGGTCTCTTCTCTGATGGGGTGAAAAAGCTGCGTAGTTGAATTGGTCGTGAATCCAATTGCAATACCCACAGAGTTCTCTGAAAACATCCCCCGACTGCGTGATCAAATTTGCGGTGTCATGTTCGTGAATGAGATGCCCTTGCTCTGTGTCTTGCATTACTTCCCCAAAGAAACGAGGGAGAAATTAAAATCCGTAAGTAAATAGATGTTGATGAAAGACACAAAGCAAATTGAGTCCCTGAAATTAAAATGAAATTCAGCGCCTCCTTTAATCTGTTCGCACTCCCCCGTCGCCCTTTACCGTAGGAGGATCTCCTCTCTCGTAAATAACATCTTCGTACCCCACTCGCTTTGTGTGTTCTTCTCGTCTATTGATTTTTCGTCCGGGTTCCGGTTGTCAGGTGCAGAGAGGGTCCCTTTAGCGGGGGCAAATGTTTCTGACAGCTCCAGAGGCTGTGCACCGTCGTCCACTCACCGCCGTCTGGATGCATTGCCAGGGTGATTTATAAAAAGGCCACTTCCTGAACTCTTGAACACCTCTTGACAAAAGAAAGATTCTGCCTCCATCTCAAAATCCAGTTGTATATGCTCTAAATTGTTTAATAAAATAAATGCATTTGTCCTAGATCAGACCTTTTTGCATTCACAGAAAAGTGAATGCAAAACATACCTCACCTCCATTCATTAAAAAAAAGAAAAAAAAAAGTCATAATATTTTACATTCAAAATTGAACTAAATTGGACCATATGGACTTCAAAATCAGAAGCGCCATTCATTAAAATTATGAAGCTTGGAAGAGCCAGGATATTTATTAATATAACTCTGATTGTGTTTGTCTGAAAAAAGATAGTCATATACACCTGGGATAGCTTGAGGGTGAGTAAATCATGGGGTAATTTTTATTTTTGGGTGAACTATCCCTTTAACATTACATATAATTAAATAATATTAAATTGTGTTAAATAATGAAATTATTTAATAATTAAATTTTTTATTATTTAAATATTTTTAATATTTATGTAGAATTATTTAGTAATAATTTATTGTATAATAATTATTATTTAATAATTATTTATTTAATAAATAAAAAAATTCCAACCTCTGTTTTTCTTCTGCTTCATCATGAACAGTGTTCAGGGAACCTTACACGGTTCGCGTGGCGGACCAAAGGTCCATGCGGGGCAACGTGGCCGTCTTCAAGTGCCTCATCCCCTCTGCTGTGCAGGAGTACGTCAGTGTGGTGTCCTGGGAGAAGGACACAGTCTCCATCATCCCAGGTAAGACATTCCTCACACTGTTGGGCTGTTGAAAGTAACTGCTGATTTGAAATCTGTTATGTTTTCGTACATTTTGGACATGCAACAAATCGTAAATGTGTACAAGAAGGTTTGTTGCAACTGTGATTTTGTGTCAGTTTGTTTTATTTGTTTCCTGTTATTCAAAGGGCAATAAGGTCATTATGGTTTCAATGTGTGGAGAACAATGGATGTTATTTGGGAGTCCATATAGGGTCAGGCGTCATAACCTTAGGCATGTGTAAACATTGTCAAGCACAGATTTTAGTATATTTAAATCCATTCCACACAATGCTGCAGATTTCTCTCTGAAATTGAGCACAGAAAATGCCACATAAGACCATAGATTCCATATGGTCTGGGTTAAAAAATGTATGGAAAGCCAGCAATTCAGAAGTTGTGTGAAAATATGAAATAAATGGATCCACTTTGCACTATTCTGTGGATTGTACATTTAATTTAGTATTATATTTTTAAATGTATTATACTGCATATAATTTAATTCCTAAAAGGTTTGTGACCTTCTTATTAGCTGCATAAGGATGTTTGTGTGTAAAAACAAACAAAACAAAAAAAGACAATCACAATATAGAAAGAACACATGGAATGTTTTGAAATTAGAATGTATATCCACTCATTCATATATCATTATGTTTGTAGTTCATCACTGAGGTGAAAAAAAAAAAAAAAAAATCTGCAAAAATAAGTACAGTAGGCATAATTTCCGAAATAGATTTTACTACTGTACTATTAAGATTTTCTTTTGTCTTTTTTCATTGTACATTAATCTGATATGTTTAATTGAAAAATGAAATCCCCTCTCCTTGAGTTTAGCCTGGCTGGGAGACCCTCATATTCTGAATATGGTCTTGGGCAACCCTGCTAATCAGTCCTAATTCATTTTGGCCTTTCTTAATGTCTCCCATTTTGTCTGGATGGAGTAGACACTGAAAAATAGGACAGTTCAACAAAATGGAGCTGAATAACAACATGTAATGCCCTGTACTGTCAGCACGAATGATTTTCACTCATTTCCAATATTGTCTAACATGGTATGCGTGCAGCATCACACAACAATTTTTATAGGGGTGATGTTCGGAGGTTTGTCTGAGTAATAGGGTTGCGAATTTAGCCTAATTTAAGCTATGAGTCAGTATGACCAAATATTTTCAGACCAAATGTTGGTTTGTAGTTATTGATAATCATATTTTGCAAAATTTACAGGATTAAAGTGTTAGAATTTGGACCTCAATTTCAGTGTATTTTTTGTATTATTTTCTATTGTAATATTTTAGCTTTTTTTTTTTTTAATTTTAGTTTAAATTTCAGTCATTTAGTTATGTGCTTGTCTTTTTTATTACTTTGTTTTTTAATATTTCCATATAGCTTTAATTTATTTTAATTTCAGTTTCAGTTTTAGTGATTTTAGTAACTCAAAGGGGTTATATGTAGAATTCAGAAACCGTTGTTATTAGCCACACCGGTGGCCGTTAAGTGAACTGCAGCCAGCAATTTATTACTCGTGCTCGCACTCGTGCACACGGAAATGTTGGAAATACCTTTGCAGCGAACATCCCGACCCCGCCCGACTGCTGAGAGACGACATTTAGATGAATGTAAATATATGCTGCGCACTTTCCCCTCAATAATAAAATAAACACAACAAAATGACAGCGGTGAGAAAACAGCAGTTAAGAAACATCTGATTCATAGCTATGCGGATATGTTTGCACGAGCTCTGCGATTCATGTTGAAAGATGAGGTAAATTAAAATGACACTGTTAGGATCATTTTGATTATAAAGTATATTTCAGGCTATAGACTATATATTTCTGGCTATGAGACTATGAAACATTGACAATACAGTACAGAATGGCTCTTCTGGCATTATCCTGAATATTGTATAAGCATTCATTTCATGTGTCATTGAACGGAAGAGAGGCTTTCAAGAGTGCACATAACCATCCTTTGGATTTCCATTCATATAACAATCAGTCTGCTTTTATAGACAACCTAAGAAGTTGCGGAAGGTCTTGTTTTTAAAGTTTCATTACAATCTGCTCACACATTGGCAATACAAAAAGCAATTAATACATGAACATTCTTACATATAGCCCCTTTAAAGTCCACATGAAATCAAAATGGACCCTATTTGTTTAGCACATTACTAGTCTTAATAAGTGTCATAATAATCATTAGTCAAAATGTGAAAAATGGCATTCCTTTCCTGGACCGCTAACCACTGCAAACCCCTGCAAACACCTTATTTTTTTAATGTAATGTTTATATTTTATTTTAATTTAGGTATTTAGACCTCTATAACTCACACCCCATGTATGTGTGTTTGTTTGTGTGAAAAATCCAGTCTGAAAGTGGACAAAAGCTTTCCTACTTTATCAAATTTACTCCAAAGGCAGCAAAATGATTCTGCCAAGAGTGCTTTGTGTGTGTGTTCAAACAAGGTAGCGGTTTTCTTGAGTAGCGGACTTCCTAGCTCAAGTGGCAGAGTGTGTGTGTACGTTTGTGTGAACCCTGGCCTTGTAGTTGATTGGAAAATCAATAGGTGCAGCTTACACCAGCCAAGTCAGATGGAATCAGCGACTAGAGTCTCTCTCTTTGCTCAGTTCATCTTTCTCAATGGAGGTGTGCGTCTCCCTGTCCTTCACACTGGAGCGCTCATTGATCCGCTTTAGCCGTTGTGTCAATGTGTATCAGTATAAGGGGTCCAGAGGTTTCCAGCAAGTATTGATTGATTACATGCTCGGATTCCCCTCTCTCTTGTCACAGATGTGGACGTGTGAGTGGTCATCCACGAGACACAGGGGATTGTGGGAAAACGTCCTTCGGGATGTACACCATGGCGGAGTGTGTGTGTGTTTGTGTGATCCCAGGGCAGCGCTTTTGTTGTTTTCTCCTCTATCTGTTGTGTGGCATTGTTGCTGCTGACCGTGACTTCCAGCTTAATTGATTAACCAGTTGCTTTAATAGATTAACAGAAGGTCACACTTCCAGCTCTAGCAAACTGACTCTGACACTCTTTGCTCAAAGATTACCCAGTGCATCAATCGAGCTAAAAAATTCTAATGATCTTCTACAACATGAGCAAATAAGCTAACTTTTGGCCCATTGGTTTATCTTGATAAACGTAACAGATTTTAGTTATGTGGTGGAATAAAGGGAGGCTGCTTGAAAGGCCTCTCTTTTTCAATATAATGAAAGTGAATGTTTTCTAGTGTTGTCAAGCTTAAAACGTATTTTTAAAAATATCATAAATGTGGTCTATATGATGTGGGCACTATATTTAGGGTCTTCTGAATGCACATGAAAGCTATATATGAGCAACAGACCAAATTTAAAGTGTTATTTACTGAAAAAGTTTTGATGTCATTGATGTCACTGAGAGCTAGATGGAGAGGAAGATTTGTAGGCCTAAATTCAATCTTAATGAAAATGAAATAATGATATTGAGCGAACGCTTTCCACACATAGTATACGTTCATCAAATGCTTTTGCTTCAAATCCGCTAAATCTCAGCATCAGCCCATTCAGAAATGGCGGTTCTTTGGCAGACACCGCTAAACACCGCTAAACACCGCAAAAAAAAAAAAAAAAATTTATATATTTATATATATATATATATATATATATGTGACCCTGGACCACAAAACCGGTCATAAGTTGCACGGGTATATTTGTAGTAATAGCCAACAATGCATTGTATGGGTCAAAATGATTGATTTTTCTTTTATGCCAAAATTCATTAGGATATTAAGTAAAGATCATATTCCATGAAGATATTTTGTACATTTCCTACTGCAAATATATCAAAAATGTATTTTGTGAGTGGATATGCATTGCTAAGGACTTCATGGACAACCTTTAAAGGCAATTTCTCAATATTTCAATTTTTTTTGCACCCTCAGATTCCAGATTTTCAAATAGTCGTATCTCTGCCAAATCAAACCATACATCAATTGAAAGCTCATTTATTCAGCGTTCAGACGATATATAAATCTCAGTTTTAAAAAAAAAATGAGCCTTGTGAGTGATTTTGTGGTCCAGGGTCACAGCAAAAATTATATTTCTATTTCAAATAAATGCTTTTCTTTAGAATTTTCTATTAATCAAAGAATCATGAGAAAAAATGTATCACAGTGTCCACAAAAATATTAAGCAGCACAAGTGTTTCTGAAGGATCATGTGACACTGTGATCATGAAAACTGGAGAAATGACTGCTGAAGATTCAGCTTTGCCATTACAGGAATAAATACATTTTAAATATATTTAAATAGAAAAGTAATATTTCACAATGCTATTAAATCAAATAAATGCAGCCTTGGTTAGCATAGGACACTTCTTTCAAAACCATAAAAAAAGAAAAAAAATCTTACCAACCCCAAACTTTTAAATTTTATATATAAGAATCTGAGAAAATGAAATCCGACACAAACCCCATGGGGCTCAGATCAGGTACTAGAGCTTTATTGGAGAGCTTTTGGTTAAGTGTAGCACTGTGTTGCCATGGCAAATGTTCAAAAGAAAGAAAAACTGGTAATACGATGGTACATTTTATTAATGGTGTAATAGCGGTAGCATTCACTTGTGTGTGTAGGAGGGCCGGAGTGAGAGTATGTGTATGTGTGTGTAAAGCAGTAAGCTGATTTCTGCTGTGTGACTCATGTTTAAGATGGCAAGATGTGTAAGAGGATCAGAGAGAGCAGTGAGGAGTTAGAGCAGGATTTACAGGTTCAATTACACTGCCTGTCATTAGTCTACCCTTGTTTTAGCTGAGGGGAAAAAAACCCAACACATTTTCCTCACCCTCTCAATTTGGCCTTTCCATTGTCTTCTATTGTTCCTAAATAAAGCAAATTATTATTATTACAGACTAATCCTAAACTAAACCCTGACCTTTAAGTAAAATGTGAACTTGGTGTTCATAATAATTTCTTGTATTATGTTCAACATGTCATTTTGAGCTGCAACAGTTGCAGAAATTACACACTTTTACTTTTGACCCTAAAATACAACTGGCATACATAGACCTGAAAAAAGAACTCTCATTATGATTCATTTTTCTTCCCTTTAAGAATGTCCTCAAAAGGAGTCTTTTTTTTCATTTTCTGCAATTGTGTCCTCAAAAGCTGACACGTACAGTAATGTGTGATTGATCTTGGGGTCTCCCTCCACCTCAGCCCTTTTTGAATATGTCATTTAGCCATTTTTCTCCAAATCTATTCCCCACCCCTCTGTTGATGACGCTGGGATGAGGCTCATAACATCCAGGCAATTCCCTGTGTGAATTTAATGAAATGCAAAAAAAAGATGGAGGGATGCTAAATTATTGATCTGAAATGGAAAAGAAATAAAGAAATAAGCACGTCAGCATGTGCGATGTGGAATCATTATGCTGATAGGACTATTTATATGAAGGGCGAGGAAAAACTGCATCTTGTTTGCAGTAAATCTCAAATAGTGGTGCAGTTTGTGAGCGTGAACGTGTATGTGTGTGGCTGTAGTTCTACATCAGCCTGACACTTCAAGGAAAACCAAGCAAAACTGAAATAATGGACAAAAAAAAAAATCTTTTTTTTACTGATAAAATATCTTTTAGCAGTAAAATGAAGTCCGGTCTCGCTTCCTACTCGGTACACTGTTAGCAGTGCTGTCTCACTCAATATACTTTTCCTTTACAATCCAATAAAAACCCCAGACACATTGCTGATCTAAAATAATCCAGCGCTCAACTTTCAGTCGCCCCCTTGTCCTCCATTTGTTCCTCTTTTATAGTTCTCCATTAGTTTAACATCATTGGTGTATTCCAGTAGCAGATATTTTCCACATTAACACTACATTTCCATGCATACACTATTAAACTCTATGAGTGACAGAAAGTGACCATGCTGCTGCTCTCTCATATGTCAATATTTGACTACCTGATAAATCCTAGACTGTAGCACCTAGATACATATACACAAACTGTGAGAGAATGACTAATCCAGTGAATATAAAAGAAGGTGAATATTTTAATATCCAAGTTTTAATATAATGAAATTGAATGAGGAGTTGGTCTGTCAATTAGGAACTGTCAATGTGCCTGAAGCTGAATACAAATGATACTGCAGTGGCTGTTACTGACTATTTAAATGTAGCGGCTTTGAGTCTTGTGTTTCAAATCCAATGTTGCTGGAAGTGATGATTCTCTCTGACCAATCAGTGATCTGCAGTGTTTACACGTCACATTTAGTATCGGTACATCTCACGTGTCTAGAACCAGCCCGGTAATGGCACTTTTCCACTGCATGGTACAGTTCGGTACGGCTCGGTACGGCTTGCTTAAATAGTACCACCTCGGTTGAGGTTACCGATGCTAAATGTGACGCGTAAACACTGCAGATTACTGATTGGTCAGAGAGAATCATCACTACCAGCAACATTGGATTTGAAACACGAGACACCAAACCCACTAGATTTATATAGTCAGTAACAGCCACCGCAGTATCATTTGTGACCCTGGACCACAAAACCAGTCATAAGTCGCACGGGTATATTTGTAGCATAGCCAACAATACATTGTATGGGTTAAAATGATAAATTTTTCTTTTATTTCAAAAATAAATAGGATATAAAGTAAAGATCAGGTTCCATGAAGATATTTTGTAAATTTCCTACCGTAAATGTATTTTTGTAAGTGGATATGCATTGTTTAGGACATCTTTAAAGGCGATTTTCCCAATATTTCGATTTTTTTTGCACCCTCAGATTCCAGAATTTCAAATAGTCATATCTCTGCCAGATATTGACCTATCCTAACAAACAGTACATCAATGGAAATATTATTTATTCAGCTTTCAGATGATGTATACATCTAAATTAAAAAAAAAGTAACCTTATGACTGGTTTTGTGGTCCATGGTCACATTTGTTCGCACTACTTTTTTTAAACGACTTGCTTTAATCGACCGTCGCACGCAACTTGAAAGAAGAAATGTTTGTATCATGGTCAGTAGACGAGGTGCAGATTCGTTAGTAGCTGAGGAGCAGATCCACAGCAGTAAAGGCGGCGCAAGTATATCAGTCTATAATCCCACCCACTTTGAAGCGGTACTAAACTGCAGTGGAAAAGCAAACCGAAAGTAAAGTGAGCCGAGCCGAGTCATACCACGCAGTGATAAAGCGCCATAAGAGTATCATAAAAGTAGTCTGTATGTGCCATATATTCCAAATCTTTTGAAGTCATTTGATAGCTTTGTGTGAGAAGCAGACTGAAACTGATAATCTGACTGATGATTGAATCAGTGATTTGAACTTGAATGAATCTTTCAGACCAAAACTGGATCAGCAGGAGTTTTTAAAATAATTACTATATCTATGTGTCAAGATTTTCAGTGAATAAAAATTTAAAGGGTTAGTTTACTAAAAATTCTGTCATCAGTTACTCACCCTGTGTCGTTCTAAACCAGTAAGAATTCATTACATTCATATTGATAAAATTTATGATCTCTTTATGAACTTTTTGAAGCGTCAAAGTTTTGGTTGACTTTCAATGGAGGGACAGAATGTACTAGAATTTCTCAGGTTTCATTAAATATATCTATATTTGTGTTTTGAAGATGAACAAAATGATTTAAACTAACCCTTTATATTTTGGTCTTTTCTTTACACAAAGGTATCATATGACTTCTGAAGGTTATGAATATTGCATATGACTATTCTACAGACTACTTTTGTGGTGCTTTTTTGTCATCTTTTGGGACATTTTTGGGGTTTTAGACAACATGAGGGCGATTAATAGATCATTTTTGGATGACCTACAGTATCCCTTTAAAGTGTCCTTTTTTACCACCGGTGTCAATTTGTCTGTAATAGTGTGAAATGTATGCACCAGTGTGTGTAAGAGTTTTCATCAAGCAGTTCTGTTCAGATCGTTCTCCTTTTCTGTAAGCCCAAAACAGTGTGAGTTTTATCTTATCTCCATAGCAACGAGTATGAAACGACGGTCGGAATGAGGAAGGTGTGAGGATGCATCGCAGTGTGATGTTTTTTTTTTGTTTTTTTTTTATTAGCGTACCACCATGGCGCCACACACATATACAGGCCAGTGCTTTCACAGTTATGCGCATGCCACAAACACATTCCGAATGGCTGACAGATTCCTGCTGAGAGGGGCATAAACTCCAACCTGGACAGACTTCCTTGAACCAAACACTTCTACAGAGAAAGCTCAGAGGAAAAACACTGAATGAGAGAGCAGATTCAGAGGAGGAAGTCAGTAGATTCGTGTTCAGGTTGTTAAGACGCTTCCAGATTTATACATTTATGGTACACTGTAAAAAAATAAAATTCTGTAGTTTTTACAAAATAAATTTGGCAGCTGTGGTTGCCAGAATAATTTTGTAAAAAATACAGAAACTGTAAATACATTTACAGAACAAACTGTTGATTTTAAAGTATAAAACTGAAATTTACAAACAAGAAAATTTGAATGTAAACCAGTAAATTGAACAATGCACACTTTACCTTTAACATACATTGACAACCACCATAATAATGCAGATGTTAAAAGATAAGAATACATGAAGAATCAGAGTTCATCACAAATAGCTTTTCTACGAGCTGAAGTATATACTAAGAGTCATTCATGCAAACGCAAAACACCATCATGGTAACCCACTTCTATAATGCAATAAGCATTCATTGAACAACAGAAGATGTAACATAAAATCCTAATATACATAACAGATAACAAAAAATATTAAGAAACATGATTTTTTAAACAAAATACTTTCAGATGTGGAGTGTCAAACAAGGAATTGTAGGAATATCAGTTTACAGTTTTTGACTGTAAATTATACATTGATTTCTTTTTTACTGTGAAAATTACATAAAATGTCTGGTTAGAGCTTTTACAGTTTTTCCCTGTATGTACGGGAACTTATTGTTAACCTATTAACACATTTTTTCCCATAGCGCTTTTACAATATCTTACCATTAAAATCACATTCATTTTTGACAACAATGTACTTAAAACTGAAAAGTTTTTCTTTTGTGTTTTTCACGTACAGACGACAACATTGTCAAAATGATCCCTGATCACTCGGATCTGAGAAAACTATTAAAAACGCTGTATTATACATGCCAGGCCAGTAGTTGGCGATATCACTTTGTAAAGAAACACTATGAGCCTATAGACTGAGGTCAAATTTGCATTTTTGTAGTTTACACAGAGATGATAATGGTATCGGTTTCAAAAACTTGCACTTTGAAACCTGTTTTCAAACACTTGTGTTTTCAGGCCCCCAAAACGTTGTTGATGTGTAAATAAACGGCCAAAACAGAAAAAGTGTTCCTTGTTAAGTTGAAAACTGTGCCGTGTAAATAGCCCCTTTATATGTGTTCATTTACGCTAGCACTGCTTTACACCAGTGCTATTTTAGGTTTATTATTTATATATTATTATAGTATTTATTAACATTTTGAATTATTAGCTCTTATTTTTAATTTTCTGTTTCTATATAGCTTTTTATTTATTTAATTTTTTTTTCAGTTTTTGTATTTTAGTACTTCAGCTTATTTATTTTACTTAGTTGGTCAGGAAACATTTATAATTTTATTTATTTATTTATTTTATTTATTTATTTTTTAATCATCTCATTTTTTTTTCAGCTTATTTCAATAACCAAATATTTTTAATACTAAATCTAAAACTAAGTTTTGTTTTACTTTTAGTTAATAACTACTCTGCATTACACCCAAACATACTTGTCATAAGTATGTAAGACATAATTTGTCATTTAACTTAACCTAATTTTCTTCTTAAATATCTTAATTTTTTTTTCATAGAACTTAAAAGAAGACGTTTAGCAGAATGTTCACACTGCTCTTATCCCATTCAATTAAATGGCGGTTGAGCTACAAAAATGAACTCTACTATTAAAGTGATCCATATGACTTATGCACTATATCACAAGAAATCATACAAAATGCTTTATAGCACTTTCTGAAACTTGACAGCCCAAGTACGCATTCAATTTCAGTGTATAGAAAAGTTTAAAGCTCTATTTAAAATTAGACCTGCCAGTGATGGTAAGGTTTGGTCACATTGTTCCAGAGGAACCCGTTAATGAACAATCGTCACCTCATGTGCATGTATTCTAGTGTGTAGTGTGTGCCTGTAAATTGTTCATGTAATGTGTGTTTGTGGGCGGGAGAGAGCAGTTGGTCATGTCCTAACATGCCCCTCACGCGTCACGAGTTACAATAATACACACACACTCATACATTATGGAATAGCTTTATACAAATTGTCCTCTAAAGTGGGACTGAAAAATAAATCAATAATCTGAGCAGTGAATGGAGTGTATGGGTTTTTATTTGGATGTGCTGAAGGAGCGTGTGACGGATGAGGGAAGAGGTCACTGAACTCCAGTGGGGACTCCATTCGCTCGCTGAAGAGGAATTACACCATACTGATTTGACTGGACGTTTCCGTCCTACAGTGCATTTCTCCAGTCACATTTCTTTAGTCACTGTTCAGATACACAGATTTGTTTGACCTTTTTGCCACTTTTTATTCATTTTATTTACACAGTATTCATAGTACTACAGTGGATTTTTGGACATGGCATAGTGGTAATACCATAATTTTGGACATTTGTCATTGCAATATCATATTTTTCTTTGTATCATCTTGAGTACAATGCATATTCATGGCATATGAATATTGTAATCATTCAGTACCATGTTATTAGTCCGCAGCTCACCCATTCACACCAAGAAAAATAACTATAACAATGACTACATTTGGACCATATTGTTCTGTTTATTCTAAGCGCGTTGCAGTTTTGTCGTCTGCCGCTTTAAATGCTTGAGCTTTTTAAAGTGAAAAGGATTCTGATTGGCTTTTATCGTTCATCAACTGGAGGAAAAAAAATCATTGTAAAAGTGATTCCAACGATATTATTTCTCTATGCCATAGTTGTGGTTTGGACTCTAATATATTTTTATATTTAGAATGATTTTTATACCTATATCTTTGTCATTATTGTTATAGTTATCGTCATTGGTGTAAACGGGCCTTTAAAACTATTATCCATAAAATATCATTGTGTTTTAATATTATGATTTATTTGAATGATTTTTTTTAACCTATTCATATTTAATATTCATTGTAGCAGACAAATAATATTATGAATGAAAGATTGAATGAATGAAAATGTATGTACAATCTCATTTCAAAGTTCAGACAACTTAATATATTCTCTATTTTAATGCAACTGAGAAGCTTATAAACTTCGAAGCCAAGACTTAATCAGTGAGAATGAATGAATAAATTAATAAATTAATGAAGTTGCATGTATAAATGTATAAATTTGACTGAACTCTGAAATTTTGTTGTACATAAAGTGTATTTTTACACTTAATTAAATTGATTAATCGTGATTCATTACATCTAACATAAAAGTTTGTTTATATAATGTGTGTATACACACACACACACACATATATAGATGTACTGTATAATACATATAAATACGCACACATAATATATAAACACACTTTTATGTTAGATGTGATTAATCACGATTAATCGATTAATCGCGATTACGATTAATCGTGATTAATTGCATCTAACAGCACTAATTATTATTTTTAGCAGTAGCATTTTAAATTTATGTACAATAGCATTTCAGAGTTTAGTCAAATTAATACATTTTGTGGGGATGCAGCTCAAAAAAATGGACAAACTAAAAGGCCTAGACTTGATCAGCAAACAAGTATGCATGTGAAAATACATCCTGATTTGCTTATAAATGTACTAGTAAAATGCCTCAATGAATTGCAGTGAGACTCAGCTGATCACACAAAGGCCTCTGTGTCTGCCAGCTACAGCCATTTTCTACCAATCTGCATATTCAGACCCTAGAATCTCTACAGCGGGAGAGAGAGGTGAAGATGGAGAGCTGCTCTGTGAGCGTTAGTAATCAGCGCTCTCTTTAGTGGAGCGTGCCTCCACTCCAGCTGCTCCCTCAAACAACCACACCATTTTCTCTCTCTCTCTGTCTCTGTCTCAGGGTTAGAGAATGAGTGACAATATTCCCTCAGAAAGTGGCACAACAAAAATAAAGAAGGAAGGGACAAAGTAATACACAGAAAAAGAGGCAGGTGCTGAATTATGCAGACAGTGAAAGAGTGATGAAAGCTGTGGTTGGGCCGGACAGATGGACAGAGAGAGAAAGAGGTGTGCGCTTTTAAGCCCAGAGTCGCCACAGCCTCTGGGGAAAGGAGGGCTGAGGGCCATGTGTCCGCCCATTAAAGACGCCCTATCTTTTCCTTATTTATTTATTCCAGTCTCTGTATCTCCATTAAAGAGCAAGGTGCTAAAGGGAAGAAGCTGTAGAGGCATCCTACCTGCTGTGTGTGTGTATTTGTGTGAGTGTATGCGTGTGTGTACAAGGGGAGATGAGGGAAATGGAGGCGTTTACTTATTGATGTGTGTTTACAGGGGCAGTGGTGGTTTGAGCAGAGGGTTGGAGGACTGGGCTTGTTTATTCACAACCGTGTTTGGATGTTTTACAGGGAGAGCAGGTGCAAAGCATCGCTGCATGTTTAAGAAGAGACACCACCATCCCTTTGCCCACAGAGAGAGAGAAAGAGGAAGAGACATTGAGTTAAACATTAAAACATGCCATAGATAGATAGATAGATAGATAGATAGATAGATAGATAGATAGATAGATAGATAGATAGATAGATAGATAGATAGATAGATAGATAGATAGATAGATAGATAGATAGATAGATAGATAGATAGATAGATAGATGCGAAGGAGATAGAGAGGAGGAGCGACAGACAGATAGGAAGCCAAGAGAGGAAGGAGTGCAGTGCGAGAGGAGAATTTCAATGGCACTCCAATCATCCAGCCAGGCTCGTTAGCCTAGGGAACATTTGCATAGAGCCTCAGTGAATTCATTTGGCGCTACCCAGAGAAGATGGCTTCCTCTCTACGCGCTTAGCTATGCAGCAAAACCCCACACTGCGCCATCCGCGTGCCGCATGCTCGCATGTGCCAGCGTTTTGTCATCTTTGCAAATATGCTATATGTGTTTGTGTGTAATATTTCCTTGAATTGGATCTTCAAGCTAGATCCAGAAATAGCTTTTTTTCATAGCCGTGAAAACATAAAAGCAAATGTACGTATTGAAATGAGACCTGCTTGACCAACTGTACTAATTAGCGCTGCCGTTATGTGTAATGAGGACCCCGGCCTTGATGTGAACCTGATTTAGTGTGTGTGGCTGAATATGTGTCAGTCCAGTTCATGGTTAGGAAGGGTGAGGGCCACCTAAGTGTGGCAGTGGAGATGTCATGCATAATTAGAAATGTGGTGGATGTGTTATTTGTATTATTCCGTAGGTCTCAGAGCAGAGATTAATGCTGTTTGACTGCATCAATGATGATTTAGTGTTGTGAGTATGTAAGATCTGGAACTGACATTGGTAAAGATTGAAAGATTTTGCCTTGAGTTAGAAAATGATTTCATGAATGGCTTGTGTGCTCCTTCAATTTCTGAAGGACATTTTATATATATATATATATATATATATATATATATATATATATATATATATATATATATATATATATATATATATATATATATATATATATATATATTAGATTTGAATGAATGTTTTTGTGGTTGTGCTGTTGTACTGAATATCAGCACGGCTGTGCATCGGCTGTAGGCATGAGGATATATGCAGCGAGACTGTCTTGATGCCTCTGACTCTCTCTCTCTCTCTCTTTCTGGAGGTATGATTGAGTACTGGTGGGGGAGATGGCTTCTCAATGCGTCATTAATGGCTAATCAATGGCCTCTGTGTTATATAGTGAGCGTCCTGGGACTCCCACAAGTCTTTAATCTGGACATCATCTCACTGGCCTCCCAGAATGCCTGCACACACACACTTACGCATTTACGGTGGATCAATGTTTCCAAGAAAAGTGGAGTCAGTATCTCTAATGCATTTTGCACTTGCTTTATAGCTGCATAATTTGTAATTTGTGCATTGTTGCTTTCTAAAGGGGTGTTGTTCACACTGACAGCTTTCTGCTGCGATAGTCAGAACTCATTCATTTTCAATGAGAGAGCGACAGCGCCCGTCGGCGACGTGATCTGGGAGTTTTCTGCGATGTGACAAAGTTGTGAAACTTAATTTTATGCAAATTAGCTGCAATGTGATATGACATCCACCAATGGTGGACACTCTAGTTCAGTGTTGGCAAGACAGAGGAAATGTTTATGTTACTGTGAGTAATTTTATTGTTCTATGTGATATGTTTCTGCCCATAAACAGTGATAATTCAGGAAAAACTGTATTAAAGGCACAATATGTAATATTTTTGGATTAAAATATCCAAAAACCACTAGAACAGTGTTATTTTGTTGACTTGTGTACTTACATTATCCCAAATGTTTCCAAGAATGTTAAAATCCAGAGAAATAAGCCATTTTAACCATGACACGGACTGTTTCCGTGCCTCATCTATCAATGACATCATACCCGCTTTATCCTTGATTTCCAGTTTTATTTTGCAGAAACACCAAAATACGCTTTAATATATTATGTGTTTTATTAGACAGGTGAGCAACACAGCTTTCACATTAGCACTTTTGGTGCGCACCCGGGTTCGATTGACGTCAGAGTTCGGTACGTTTAGATGATGTGAACATTGTCTTCTGAACTCGGGTGCGCACCCGTGAACCGTACCCGAGTCCGCTTAAAAAGGGTGGTCTGGGGTGCGGTTCAAGTGAACTCCGGTACGGTTCGCTTCTGATATGAATGCAAACGTACCAAATTGCGGAAGTGAACCGCTATTAACGCGTATTATTTGATGATAATGTGTGTTTGTGTGTGTGTTTCACTCACTTTCCCGACGAGCGTGACTGACGTGATGCAACAGAGAGCTGTACCGTTTCTCATTTCTGCTCACCTTCAGCATTCTACATTCACGGCAGATAGACGCAAGAGCCGTTATGAACAAAACCAACGGTTCAAAAACAAAAATATAAAAGTGAGGAGAGCAACGTTATGCTTTTTGCCGCCTTCTCCTGCGCCATCGTTACTAAGCAACGTAGTAAACAGCTGCTGGCTTGATGACGCAAACGAACCGCGGGTCGGACCCAAATAATATAATGTGAACACAGTCCAGTGAGGGCAGGGGGAGCAACCGAACTCGGGTTCGGTCCAGGCAATCGAACCAAGTGTGAAAGCACCCTAAATCTCGTTTTCTTGATTTAACGCAAGTACCATGTTTTACCATGCCTAATATCGATCTAGCTTCTCATAGCAGCCACCGAGTGAATGCACAGAGTAGCATTATAACAACTTTCAACACACAAATGTATCTAAGATAATAAAACAGCGCTACAATACCCCACATACTCGTGACCGGAAGAAGCGAAAGCGTTCGTCTACAGCATAATGTCGTGAGTCGCGATTGTCTTGCAATTGCTCCAGTGGCCTTGCTCCGCTCCAAGGGTTTTCAGTCACACCCTGCTTCATACTACAGTAAATAACTGCAGTTAACTACATAACTACAGTTAATAAATCTTTAATACATTAGCTCATCCATGAATATGATTTCTGCCCAAGTCTCATCTGATTCTTTTCCACCGGCTGTAGACGTCAAGACAACACCTCCTGTGATTCTGCAAAATCAATCTGTTTATTGTTTATGCCCCGTTTACACTAGTGTGTTTTCGTTGTAAAATGGCATTTTAAAATGAAAACGATCCTCGTCTACATGGGCATTTCCACAGCATTTCAGAAACAATCTCCGTCTACACTACATGACCGAAAACTCATGTTACATGACCGTTCATGCACACTGGGCATGCACATACAAGTCTAAACTGTTGCCTCTTGCACATGTTGGTAGCTGCAGTATAAAAAAAAAAAAATACAGAGTTTAACTGCATAATGGCTGCTTAAAATGACAACAGTAAAGCCAGCAAAGATTGCAGTTCAGTCTCTGTGTTTACACGTAGTGAACGTAGGCAGCCATGCTATCATTTTCAAAAGTCTCCATTTTGGTCTGTTTACACTGCAATGCAACCCCAGCATTTTCAAACTAAAATGGGCTCTGCGGTGTTTTCAAGTTTTTGAGGGTCTAAAACGGTGGAGTAGTGTAAACGACAGGCGTAACTGTAGCAAAAGTTATCAGTTTTAAAACAAAAATGCACTAGTGTAAACGGGGCCTAAGTTGTTGAGGCGTGTACCTCAGGGTCCGATCTTTATGCTCTAAAAGATGTTGGTCATGATTTTTTTTTCATCAAGCTATAAGCCGAATAAGCGACCTCTAGAGGCAAAAACTACATAGTGTGCCTTTAATGATGGTTGGCTTTCTGAAAGGGTATGATTCATGAATTGATAATTGTTTTGTTTTTTGTTCATGATACATTTTGCACTCATGCTTTTTATAGACAAATTTTCCCTGAAGGAAACCTATTCATTGTCCAAATAGAAAAACATCTTTTACAGACAATATACTGTACATTTGATTTGTGATCAGATATGTGATGAAACAACATAGCCTCATTGGAGAAATATGCCTCTACAGACATTTTTGCAAAACTCAAAAACAAACATACCTATAAAATGTGGCAGTAAAACAGCAACAACATATTCCTTTTCATACAAATTATCATTACAGGGGCAAATTATTTAGTCACCAAGTAATAATTATTTGGTTACCAAACTGCCACAATATGTATCAACATCATAAAACATTTTCAGATTTCTGTTAATCTGTTTCAGATAAAGCTAAATGCACTTTTAGCATCTTTCAATGGACATTTATCTATGAAAATGTTGTGAATCGTGCAAGAAGCAACCTAAAATCATTTTGGCAGAAATGTCGCCACAGGCACGTTTTCTCAATGAGCCCAGGTTGGATTTTCAAAAGCTACGGCCAGTTACACAGTCATATGAAAAAAAAATTGCTGTCATTGTGAATGGGGCATTAGGCCTTAACAATCACTCTATAAGCAGGATTTTGTATAAGGCTTGCTTTTATTTTCTATGTTGGGGTCTAATAGGTTGCAGCACAGCTCCATATCTGTTTGAGAAGAGTGTCTTCTAACCTGTTTCCCTCTGAGCATAGTTATTTATGAGTTAAGAGCATGTTTGTGTGTGAGTGAATACGTGTTTGTACCTCTTCTCTTGACTTCCACCTCCTCAGGCTCTCCTTTCCCTCCACTCGATATTCATCCTTTGTTTCTCTCTCTTTAGAACATTTCAGGTGCACCTGACCCCCCTCTCCCGCTCAGGATCGTTATTTCTCTCCTCCTGCTCATCTAACTAGCTTCCCCATCCATCTCTTCTCTCTCATCCCTTCTGCCTCCCCTCTCTTTCTCTCCATGCCCCTGCTGAAGTGTCAGGCAGTATGCATTTCAGTTGCTCTCTGCCCAGTTAAAGTCCGACAGCTTTGGTCCAGTACCCACGCTTTGCACTGCCTTGGGCTTGTAATGCTTTTTTTCCCCCTTTCCTTTTGTCTTTTAAAATTTCGTGAAGACATTTTGTGGAAAACATACATTGACTGTATTTTGAAACTCGACAGCTAACTTTTACTGAGTTGTTTTGCTTTAAGTTTAAGTTGTTGCGCATTGATTTGCACTCATACTGTGGAGTGTACCTCAGGGTTCGATCTTTGGCCCTATTTATTTCTCTTCCTCTTATGCTCTAAAAGATGCTGGTCATGATCTTTTTTTTTCTTCTTCTAGTTTCCAGCTTTTCAAGGTGAGAAAATATTTTATGTTAACATATAACCAATTAACCATAACCTATTAACCTTTTTTACTGTCTGACCCAACAAACTGTGGGTTCGACCCAAAGTCACTTGACTGAAGCTAAATTTACGTTTCGGTGAATGACATACACACACAAATCGAAATCACGGTAATGCTTAGTGCGACTTTCAAATGCAAAGGTTGCGATTTAATTATATAAATATATGTGCTGCATGTTTGAAATTGAAGAGTGTGCGTGCAACTTGTAATAAGTGTTTTCAGGGTCTCAGAGCGACTCGGTTCATTATTAAGCGGCTCGGTGCGCATTATTAATGAGAAGAAACTTGTTCACTCCAATCACTGTGCTGTCTTCTGCATTAGATTGCATTACACTGGAGAATTCAAATGTCACGAAAGGCTGTTTCAGGTCTGTTTCTTCATTTCTGTCATCTGTTCATCTCAACGCTGTTGTCTTTCAGAGACATGGTCATAAGAGTGCGTTGTTTGCGTTCCGTCGCGTGCATTTGGCTACCTACCGACACATAAGAAAAAAATGTCTCAGTCTGTAAAATGCATTTCACATATACACACACGCAACAAGCATGAGAATGTTTTCTGCGCTAAACACTGTGATGAGTTTAGCAACACTCGCAGTGCGGATTACAGTTCATATCCAGGCCGGAGCAATATCCAGTTTTTATGGTCACATACTACTCTTTACTGTCTGTAAATGAAGAAATTAAAATGTAAATATTAGTATTGAAATTTTACAGTTCTACTTTTAAAATCAAATTATATTTATATATTTATTATTTTTATTAAATACTCAATATCAAACTTTCACATCAAACTTTTGATTAAGATTAAAGGGCTAGTTCACCCAAAAATGAAAATAATGTCATTTATTACTCACCCTCATGCCGTTCCACAATCGTAAGTCCTTCGTTAATCTTCAGAAAACACATTTTAAGATATTTTTGTTGAAATCCGATGGCTCAGTGAGGCCTCCATAGCCAGCAATGACATTTCCTCTCTCAAGATCCATTAATGTACTAAAAACATATTTAAATCAGTTCATGTGAGTACAGTGGTTCAATACTAATATTATAAAGTGACGAGAACATTTTTGGTGCGCCAAAAAAACAAAATAATGACTGGCCGATTTCAAAACACTGCTTCAAGAAGCTTCAGAACGTTACGATTCTTCTGTGTCGAATCATGATTCGGATCAAAAACCGCCAAACTGCTGAAATCATGTGACTTTGGCACTCCAAACCGCTGATTCATAACGCTCCGAAGCTTCCTGAAGCAGTGATTTGAAATCGGCCATCACTATGTAAGTCGTTTTTTTTTTTTTTTTGGCGCACCAAAAATATTCTCGTCTCTTTATAATATTAATATTGAACCACTGTACTCACATGAACTGATTTAAATATGTTTTTAGTACATTAATGGATCTTGAGAGAGGAAGTGTCATTGCTCCCTATGGAGGCCTCACTGAGCCATCGGCTTTCAACAAAAATATCTTAATTTGCGTTCCAAAGATGAACAAAGGTCTTATGGGTGTGGAACGGCATGAGGGTGAGAAAAGCCGGGCACACATTTAACAACTAGCTAAAACATTCTAAGACTGTGCTCAACTCACAGCGATTGTTTCCTGCGACTGAAGCAGATTTAAATACTTACACATGAGATTTAAACACCGACTGCAATCACCGACTGAACGCAATTGGCTCTGACTGGACGCGTTTGAGCGTGATCAGTCATAAGTATCAATTTGCATTCATAATCGGCCTTACAATCATTAAGTGTATCCTCGGCTAATAAATGACAGAATTTCTAGAATTTTTTGGGTGAACTAACCATTTAAGTTTCCAGTACTTCTGGATCTCAAATATTTTGGTGGGTCTTGCGATAGATTATATCCAAATATGTTATTCCGAAGAAGTTTTTTCTTGAATATAGGCCTGCTGTTTCACTCATTTCTCTTTTCTGCAGAACACTGCTAATAACTTTATTAGCTGAGCACAGGATTCTCAAACGGAAGCATCCTAAAATGCTTCTAGGTCACCTGGAGGTCATTGAGCTGTCCAAAGTGATCTTTAAGTGGTCTTTAACACACCTGTTTAACTGAAAATGTATTAATCCAATCACTACAATACAATGTCTCAGTGTTTTGAAACATGTCAAGTAGCTGTCTTTTTTTTTAGCTGTCTCCTTGGCTAGAGAAGTTAGGGAAAACAGAGAAGGGAGGGAATGTTTCTGAGCCTGAAGCTGACTAAGAATCCCAGAAGACAGAGAGGAAGAGAAGGAAAGAGAGAGCGGAGGGAGGAGGGGTGGAGAAAAGAGAAGAGCAAGCATGTAATTTGAATCTCATATACATTTCAGTTGAAAACCAGCCTAGCCTTGATACAAACCCTCTAGAGACCACCACAAACCCCCTCCACCTCCTCAAACACATACACGCACACAAACACATCTCCTCTGCAGTCACCATACCTTTAATATAAGGCCTAGGGCATCAGAGCATGACCGCTTGCCATGCACAACAAACACACACACGCATACACACACTGACTGGTACACAGTTAGTCTTTCTGCGTGCTTTGGAACAGATTGTTCTTGATGAATTTGCTGAACAGCTGAATGCTCACAGTCTTGCTAGCGTAAAGCAAGAGTCGAATGCTGAAACATGCAAGATGCATGAGTATGTTTACACATATGCGCATGCACATGCGCTATCGTTCACTTTAAGGTTGATGCCTCTTAACTAGTCTCACACAGTTCTTTATCAGTCCACCAGTAGGTTGTTTACAAGGTGCAATGACTGATTTTAAGAACAAAAAATAATCAATGGATTTGTCCTTTTAAAGGGTTAGTTCACCTAAAAATGAAAAATTCTGCCATTAATGACTCACCCTCATGTCATTCCACACCCATAAGACCTTTGTTCATCTTCGGAACACAAATTAAGATATTTTTGATGAAATCCGATGGCTCAGTGAGGGCTGCATTGCCAACAAGATATTAACACTTTTAAATGCCCAGAAAGATACTAAAAACATAAATAAAACAGTTCATGTGACTACAGTGGTTCAACCTTAATATTATGAATTGACAAAAATAACGACTTTATTCAACAATATCTAGTGATGGGCGATTTCAAAACACTGCTTCATGAAGATTTGAAGCTTTACAAATCTTTTGTTTTGAATCAGTGGTTCGGAGCGTGTATCAAAGCGTGAGGTTGAGTAATTAATGACAGAATTTTCTTTTTTTTTTTTTTTTAGTGAACTAACCCTTTAAACATTTTAAGTTAACTGGTTTTCTGTAACAGAATGGCATATTCCACTTAGTTCTCTGAATTGAATCCGTGTAATAATCAGAGCTTACTTTTAAACAAATTCTGATCAGTTTTTTTTTTAAAACATATGTTAATGCTATTACTTTTCATGCATGACTTATGGTTAACCTGCCCCTAAACCGCACATACAAACAAAAAAACTGTGATTGTTCACTTTAGAAATCAATCAGATGGCTTTTCCTGTCTAAGTGGGTGGTGCTTGGTCAAAATAAGCTGTAATGTGGACCAGACCTTTTGTCTTTTAGTCAAAACTCTGGCTGCATGACACTACCAGCTTTAATTTATCTTTTTAGTTATACTGTTTTTTGTTTGTTTGTTTTTTAACTCTTTCCCCAACACTTTTTTTTTTTTAAGTTGACAGCCACCACCAGCATTTTGGGTCATTTTCACAAAAATTTAATGGCCCCCAAAATATTTTGTTGTATGAATATCTGAACATGCAATAAAGAAAGAACAGACCCTCTGCTTTTACACAACAACAGCCACAAAAATGTTTTATTCTAGCTTAATGCATTCTTTTTTTATCAACACTTGAATTTGGGTACATTTCATTAAAAAAGCAACATTTTGAGCAAAAAGCTGAATCTGGATCAGATTCAGAATGATGATCAAAACATAGATGGAGTAGATCAAGTCCATCAACACCGCCAAAGCTTGCACAGACCTAACCACTTCCTGGATCGACATTTCACTCAGTAACATTAGGCCGTTTTGGTTTATATGCTGTTTATTCACTCAAAAAAAATGAATTGTTGGATTTACTTAAAAAAGAAGTGTCACGTGGTTTCACGCAACTATATTGAGTCATTTGTACAAATTAGTTGTATGAACAAAAGAAATTCAAGTAAAGCTGACAAAATTTCTTTGAGTACATAACATTTGAATGTCACTGTTACATAATATTTATACATGCAGTTTACTTAATAATGTTTCATTATGTAAGGTGAACATTAAACACTAACATGAACTAACAACATCTTTCCCTTTACTGAAAAACACATAAAATAACACTTTAATCCCTAAATTTACTCTCCTAATGCAGTCCCTTGCAAAGCATGTCGGGAACTACGGATCCACTGCCCACTTAGTTTTTTAATTTGTGCGTTTCACTTAGCAATGTTAAGTTGACTGAACAAACACTAAGTAAAGCTGGCAATACAAATTTTTAGTAGAGACAACGCAGTTAATTTACGTTCATGTAGTTACATGAGTTTTTCAAGGGTGGTTTGAGTGAACCTAACAACATTGAAAGTTTTTTTTTTTTTTTTGAGTGTTGTTGATGATCGCAGTATTTTTCATATGTATCTGCTTCTTTGCCAGTGTTTTGATCTGGAGATACTGTACTAGTTCAGAATATGTGTGATGGCGCCCACTAACGTATTACAGTGAAAACATGGAAAGCCGTAAAAGCTTGTCAATGGCGGGGAAGCATTTTCTTATAAAAGAAGAGAGAACTCATCAAAGGCAGGGAAACAGTTAAGGTGTCCTTGTTACTTGCATGTAATTATGCATGATTTATAGTTATTACTATAGTAACTACATGTAACAAGAAGACTAAAATAAAGTGTTACCATCTTTTCTTATGTTCATCCTGTATGTGCGCACTCATCAGCTGTTTATGTTTGTCTCATTCTCTCGCTCTTCCTGCAGAGCATCATCCTCCTCTCTCCTCTCCTCCTTTCACCTTGTGACCTTCTCTGTCTTTCTCTTCATTTCTCTATTTATTCAGTTGCACCCACCTCAGTGTTTTTGAGTGCCCATATATTTTTTCCATCTCTACACACTGTGTGCTTTCTATCTCTCTCTCCCTCTCATTCTCTGATAGACAAGAGCTTGCCTTGTTTATTTGAGAGGAAAACAGACTCGCATTCATCCGCTCCTTGTGTCTCTTTCTCTCCCTCTTCCCTTCAATCCTGTCTATCTTTTTGATCCCCTCTCTTGCTGAGGTTATGTTTGTGATGCTCCTGTCCCTTCCTGTCTCAATGAGATCACAGCGTACAATATGTACGCCCATGATTATGAGTTTAGCTTGAAGGGTTAAATTTGTGGGAGTTTGTGATTGATTTCAAATACTATAGATCTCTCAGCTGTTTCTCCTAATAATAATGAGAATAAATGAAGAAACTCATGAGGTATAAGAAAAGACCTCCTGTGGTAGTAATTATACACATTTCTCCTCTAGAGTTTCAGAAAAATGTGTCTTAATGTCACAGACTGTGCTTAGATTTCAATATAGACTCTAAAATTATTTTATGACTATATTATAATTATGCTGTTTATGTTAATTCATTAGTCTCAGTGTATTTAAAATAACCTAATTTGTGTCTGTTTTTCCTCCATGGGAAATTTCACAAGAAACATTGGAGACAAAGTTGATATTTTAATGAATCTTAACTGAGATTGAGCTTAAGTTGTCTTAGCTATGGAAGAGAGATCTCTGAATAATACATTTTTCATCTTTGTTACCAGTGTATGAAAGAAAAATTAATAATAAGATCTTAGTTGTTTCTCCTAAACAACATTGAGATACAGTTGAGAAGAAATTTAGAAAATAGAGTTCTCTCAACTCTATATTCTAAATCCTCTAGAATTTGGTCTCTTTTTAGAATTACAATAGGTGAGTCCCAAGGTGAGTCCCAATTCGTGTACTTATGCACTATTCTTATGCACTTTAAAGGGATAGTTCACCCAAAAATGAAAATTTGATGTTTATCTGCTTACCCCCAGCACATCCAATATGTTGGTGACTTTGTTTCTTCAGTAGAACACAAATGATGATTTTTAATTCCAACCGTTGCCATCTGTCAGTCAAATAATGCTAGTGGATGGGAACTTCTACTATAAGAGTAAATAAAACTTGCATAGACAAGTCAAAATTAAACCCTGCGGCTCGTGACGACACATTGATGTCCTAAGACACGAAACGATCGGTTTGTGCGAGAAACCGAACAGTATTTATATCATTTTTTACCTCTAATACACCACTATGTCCAACTGCATTCATCACTCGATTCGTTTGGTCTGATCGCGCTCTGACAGCGGCAGTGATGTCTCGCTCTCATTGAAGTATATGCGCGAGCAAATTAAATCTCTAAATTGCTTTTTTTCTACTAGACATCAGTGACTGGTGAGAGCAAATGGAGACTTCTGCTTCTCAGATTTTCTTTTTCTCAGGGAATCTCAAATTTGTCTCTTCGCAGTTTCAGAAGTGATTTAAAAATGTCTCAGACTTTGCTCAGATTTTCCAAATCAGATCTCAGATCTCATTATGAACTCAAAGATTTCTCATCAAACTTTCCAAGACAAATTATACAACCCATATTGTTTTTTTGAAAGTTGATACTTAAATGAAGCATGACTGAAATCTCCATTAATTTTCCTGGGCTATAAAAGTACAACCTCATGGTTTGATATTGCGGTGCGGATGGGTGTTTTTGTGTGTGTGAGGTGTAAGTGTATATTTATCTAGTAGAGTGCATGCTCTGTTCTCACGGCGTCTTGCTGTTTCATTTCCTGACCTGACCCATGTCTGCTCACTCATGTGAATCACTGGCTCGCTTTCTCTTTCCTGTATCTTTCCATCGATCCCTCTGTTTCTCTTCGTTTCAGCTTGGGAATGAGTTTTATTGATGTGACAAGAATTTGGCGATACCCTTGGATCTCCTTCAGTTTTACTTCCCACTGATTTTTCCCTCTCCATCCATCCATACATCTATACATCCATCCATCCATCCATCCATCCATCCATCCATCCATCCATCCCTTTTGTCTTTGTCATCCTCCCATCTTCCTCTTTCCTCCCCTCTGGTCTGTTCCAGTGTTCCATGTGAAGGAGGGTGTGTGTGGTCTGCGTCAACCATGGCTTCAATTACAATTCATCTCCATTAACCTAATTTGGGTCTTTGTGGGAGCGTGTTGATGTTGTGTGTGAGTCTAGTTTCTGCAGCTCTGGTCTTTCTGGTTGCTTTGTAGCCCATTTGCATTTACATTTACTGTAGTGTCTCTAAGCGAATGGAAATAAGGTGAAAGGAGAGAGAGAATGAAAGAGAGATGTGGGCAATGGGATAAAAACAGCCCTAGGTTCTGCCAGATGGTGGAGTAACTGCCCCCACTCCCCCTCACCACCACATGCACTTTTTTGTCCTCTCCATCATGATGGGCAGAGGGAGGGAGTATGTATATTACGCATACAGGTAAGGACACAACAAACCAGATTTTAGATTGCTTTGCTGAGTCAGTTTGTTCTTACATAAATGGATGTCACATTTAAAGAGATAGTTCACCAAAAAACAACAACAACAACAACAACAACAACAACAACAACAACAACAAAAAATTCATCATTTTCTCACCCTCATGTCATTTCCAAACCTGTATGACTTTCTTTATGACTTAACACAAATGGAGATGTTTTGAAGAATGTCCAAGCTACTCTTTTTCCATACTATGAAAACATATTGAAGCCACAGGCTGCAAAGCTCCAAAAAAGGAACCATAAATGTAGCCAATGTCTTTTCCAGTTTTTTTGCAGCCATGCAGCAGCTTTTTGTGAGGAACAGACTGAACATTAAATTGAAAATTTTGTTTTTTAACCAAATAATGTAATTATTGAAGTGAAAAAGAATTAGAAATATTGAACAAGTTGAAATAAGAAATATTGAAAGAAGTAGACTTTAGTGTACCTATTACATTTAGTTCACACTTGAGTATATTCTTTTAAAGTATATTATTTCATGTAATATTTCCAGATACTTAACTGCAATTAAATAAAATGTATTATAAGCCTAGTTTAAATTTATATTAAATACAATTAGTTGAAATTTAGAGTGCTTTTTGACCCACTTAAACATATCTTTGTATGTAATTTCATAATTACTATTTTGTCTTTAAAATATGGTTAAAATATACAGTCTTTGGTGGTATTTAACTGTAAATAAAATATACTTTAATATTGAAACTTGTATGTCATGTATTTACATGTGTTTGTAATTACACAGTTGAAATGAAGTTTCAATTTAGTAAACTGTACTTTAAAGTATTTTTTATTTTTGTTTAAATTAAGAAACATTCATGAAAGTGTACTCTTTTAAAGTACCTTAAAGGGTTAATTCACCCAAAAATGAAAATTCTGTCATTTATTACTTACCCTCATGCCGTTCCACACCCGTAAGACCTTCGTTTATCTTCGGAACACAAATTAAGATATCTTAGTTGAAATCTGATGTCTCCGTGAGGCCTCCATAGGGAGCAATGACATTTCCTCTCTCAAGATCCATAAAGGTAGTAAAAACATATTTAAATCGGTTCATGTGAGTACAGTGGTTCAATATTAATATTATAAAGCGACGATAATATTTTTGGAGCACCAAAAAAAACAAAATAACGACTTATATAGTGATGGCCGATTTCAAAACACTGCTTCAGGAAGCATCGGAGCATAAACAAATCAGTGTGTCGAATCATGATTCAGATCGCGTGTCAAATCACGTGACTTTGGCGCTCCGAACAGCAGATTCGATACACAGATTCACTGTGCTCCGATGCTTCCTGAAGCAGTGTTTTGAAATCGGCCATCACTAAATAAGTTGTTATTTTGTTATGTTTTATTTTTGGGTGAACTAACCCTTTAATTTGCCTTATTTCATTAATATTATATTATCCGTTACTATTTTTTTGTTCTTAATATATAGTTTTGAGATTTGATGTAGACTACAAGTGCATGTTCAATACAATTGATCAGACGTCTTTTTCACATTGGTTAATATGCTCCAAAGTCTGTAACCCATAGCCATACCCAACACAGAAGAAAAATAAGTGTTGTTTGGTGTCTTTGGTGCTAGATCTGGTGCAACAAATCTTAATACAACAAATTTTATTATGCATATGCACAAATGAGAATTGAGAGCAACATTTTTCAGTCAATAATGATGTAAATTTCAGTCTGTTCCTAAAACAAACCAACCAAATGGCTTCACTAGAGAGATGATTGATTGATGATTGATGTCAATTTTTTTTTTAATATACATATCCAAAGTTTTCAATCAAATCCTTAAGCTTTTGTGTGAGCAGTTTTTCTCCCCAAATGCGTTTCAGTAGCAAAGCATTTTTTCAGAAACAGCTGAGATCATTAAAACCTGCAGTAGTGTGGGCATTAATGCAAAGCTTAGCACTGCAAACAGTCAGATCTGAATAACCCAGTTTTATTTTAAGACTAACAGCAGCCACATCACACATATGGACCGGGTGCCATAGCAACTCTGACAGTATGTTGGGATGTCTGTGCAGTGTGTATGTGTGCAACAGAGGTGTGTTTGTCCTGTGTTGGTTGATTTGGTGTGCGTGTGTACACGGATCAGTTTGTGTACTTTTGATATTGATTTGTGGGTTTGTTTTAGGGGTGGGTGGCAGGGTTGTGTCATGTCTCATATTCAGATTAGTAATCTGTGCGCGATATGACATCTTTCTGATAGCAGCATATCTGCCATTAAAATCAATAATCCTCTCATGGGGCCGACCCTGCGGCCAGTGCGCTAATGCACTGAGCCACACACACACACACACACACACACACACACACACACACACACACACACACACACACACACACACACACACACACACACACACACACACACACACACACACACACACACACACACACACTAATAAACATGTCACAATGATATTTACAAAATCGTGCATTGATATTTACATACTGTATGCACAAACACAGTGCTTGTTCACATAAAAAAAAAGCCTTGTGTCAGAGGCACATTAGCATCTATCTCTCTTCAGAGGTGTTTAGTAAGGGTCTGTGTTTTAAGCCGTTCTCTTGTCCTCTTTTTCGTGTTGCATAAAGGTTAAACCTGATGTGACCCATAACCCAGACAGCCAGAACGCTGCTTTGTCTGTCTAAATGAGTGTGTGTGCCTGGCTCTCCATCTCAACCCTGCCATCCCAATCATTCAAATGAACACCTAGGAAATTGGAATTGATTCGACCCCTTTGTGTGTGCGTATGTGTGTCCAGGGCCCTTAAATAGGATAGATTGTCACCCTTATGCAGGAAAACGCACATTCGTGCACACATTTTTTGTTTTTCTATCCTAGTGTGGACTTTTGATTGACATTTATTGTTTTTTATACTGAGCTAATGATATTTTCTATCCTCACACCATTCGTTGGTTGGTCGATTTCAGGTTTTACTGTCCTTGTGGGGACATTTGGTCCTCTCAAAGAAAAACCTGACACACACACAGTTTGAAGAGCAGGCAGTGAGCTTGTAACTGGAGCGTCAACATGTAATGCCAGGGAGATTAAATGTATGTTTTTTTTCCGCTCTTGATAAGTCAACAGCGCGTACCAGCGCTCAGCTAATAGGAAGACTGCTTGTACACACACGCACCGTGTTGCCAAGCAGACGCTGCCGGCTCTAATGCTGGCATGCGCGTTTGTGTATGTGCATAAATATGAGGGCCGCTAACGATTCTGCATATCCCGTGCCGTTATGCCAGATGTACCCTCGCCACGTACACATCTGGGGCTTGCGTAATCTATAGAAAAATGCCATTTAGATGAAGGAGGGATTACAAAAATGGAAAGAAGTGAATGATGAGATCAAGAATAGATAAAGAGAAGGAGCTATAGCGAAAAGAGGGGGTAAATGGAAGCAGAGGATGTATGGGCCACCAAATGCATGTTTAAATTTTGAGCAGGCACTTAAGGGGACAGCACAGAAATGAATATTTCTGGAAAGACATGGAAAAACAGCTTTAAGTGTGCACGTGCTGCCAGGGCAGCAGTTTTTAATGGGAGCGTGTGAGGTGTGCAGAGGAGAGGAGAGGAAGAGGAAGAGAGCAGAGAATGGAAGCCTTAATGGATTCATTTTTGCTTCACTAATTTTAGGGCCTTTTAACAGCATGTGCCTTCTCCCCTTTTCTCTGCCTCCCTCTCTCTCCTTTTCTCTGCATCTCCAGTTAATTTAATGAAGAGTCGCCCGATTGCTTTTAGCATTAATATTCCAATATGGAGTGGTGTAAATAATAAATGCTTCTCTCTCTCTTTCTCTCTCTCTCTCTCTCCCGCTCTCTCTCTCTCTCTTATGGATGATGTTGAGTCCCATCTGTTGTGTCTTTGGTGCTACTGACTGACTGAGCACTCCCTCTGGATGGAGAGAAAGGGAGAGAAAGATAAAAAAGTAGACACATAGCAACAGTATTGGTGAAATGGAAAGGTGTGTCTGCTAGCAAATCTGTTGGAATTTAGGCTTGTGGTGTTCACTGTCAGGATACCAAGAACAACAAATGTAGTGCAGAGCTATACAAAGACTGCTGGGTCTAAATTTTTAAAAGTATATAACAACTTTTGGTTTATACCAACAAAACTATGATATGGCTACAGAATTCGTGTCTTATGTACTGACCTGACAGCCCATTCAGCATGAACATCCTGTCTAAAGGACAATAACTATAATAATAACTATAAAGTTTTAATAATCATTCTAATTCTATGAGAACAGGGAAGTCTGCACTATAGCTAGAGAAACAGTATAGTTGGAATCACTTTCAGGACGATTTTTTTTTCCCAGCTGATGAATGATGAAAGTATTGACAGCCAATCAGACTCCAAGAGATTTTAAAGAACTCGAGCATTTAAAAAGGCTTGATGATTGAGAGAAGCAAAGAGGGAGATCTCTGCTTGTGTCCACAGACTGTTTCATTAAAGCTAGAGGCCCCTTGCAAAATTGTAATGAGTTCAGCTAATTAATTTAGACCATGTCAGCAGATGGCTAAAGCCACATGGCTACCGCAATGAAAGGTTCTCTTTCCTTCTGCCCATCTTTACCTTATGCACAAACACACACTTATATACAAACATGATCATCCTCCATTTTGTCACTGACATAGAGATCTTTGTGTAGACAATTTGAGTATAGCTCTGTTCACTTGTGAAGTATGTGAAAGGTTTACTTAGCTTTACTTTGTATTCAAACTTTTGCCAAGAAGTTAGCTAAATGTGCTTTTTTACTCTCAATTTCATTGGCTGTTGCTTATTGCTTATACAGGCAGGATGAGGGTGGGACAATGCACACTGCTGACAACTAGTAAACCAGATTTTAGTTTGAAATTTTCTTTGCATCTGCAACTGAATGAGGGGCATGTTCTGCATTTTCTGGCTATATACTTTGGGGCTTTTTAAAACTAATCTTTGTCATATAATTAGGTTTATAAAACAGTAGAAGTTTTTGTTATGTCCCCTTTTAGGTAAATGTGTGTGTGCATAATAGAGAGTGTCAATTTTAGGCAGAAAGGCTAATCAATCTTATTTCCTTTTCTCTGCTTCTTTGGAATCAGAATGGGCCCAGAGCAGACCCCTGGGGTACGCCTGTGTGTTCTCAGCCTATCAAACAATTATACACACACATGGGGCACTCACCTCTATCATGACACACACTTACACACTAACACTCTCATTTCCCCTTTGTAACCTTACTAGTACTAAAGCCCAAAAAGATCTGTTTTGGCGTGAATGCTTAGCCTTTCAAGGTATACTCCATTTCATAGCATTCACAAAAACAGGCACTTGACACATGAGTCACGTTTCCACCAAAATTACCCGGAACAATTTGTCCCAAGAACTTTTTCCCTCCAGACCTATTGCTAGCTGCATTTCCAAAGTGGTCTAAAGTACCGTGAAGATTAGTCTGGTGACGTAGGGCTGCACGCGACTTTCTAGTTCCCGCTGGATTTTGTCTTCCACATATAAGCTTAATAAAGCCTGAACCTCATCGTACGAACCTCATCGGTCGTATTTTTTAGACTCCATTGTTGATTTGAATAGCAAACAACTCTTACTGCACACACTGAAACAGACTTTAAAATAACGATGGTTGAAATAATGCTGCATGAACTCAACCAATCAGCATGTTTAGCGCACAAGTCCCACCCCCAAGATTTCCGGAACTTTGAAAATGTACTACCTACTGTAGCAAGCAGGTACTTTCAGAGGGGGAATTGTTTTACCTGGAAAGTAGAGTTGCGGGCATCTCTTACCCCCTCACACAAGCGTTCATCAGCTCGGGTGTCTGTCATTTTTGTCTTTTTATTTTGTTGTCACTGTTTTGTCCCTTGTTTTTTTTTTTTGTTTTTTTTTTTACTTTAAAACAACAGGCCAGTTCAGTGTTTCCACCTTATCGACAAACTAAATAGTGTAAAAAAGTTCAAGGCGCATGTGCAAGCTGAGAGCAGTTAGAAGAAAAGGGCTGTACAATAGATGCATACTGTGCCGATTATGAAATGTACGTCACGCGCACTGTACTCATACCATAGCATACGCATAGGAACATTATATATACAGTTGCAAGAATAAGTATTGTGAACCACTTGCAGAATCTGTGAAAATGTGCAAAATTTTAACAAAATAAGAGAGATCATACAAAATGCATGCTATTTTTTTATTTAGTACTGTCCTGAGTAAGATATTTTACATAAAAGATGTTTACATATAATCCACAAGACAAAAAAAATAGCTGAATTTATTAAAATAACCCCATTCATAAGTATGTGAACCATTGATTCTCAATACTGTGTGTGGTTACCTGGATGATCTACGACTGTTTCTTTTGTTTTGTGATGGTTGTTCATGAGTCCCTTGTTTGTCCTGAGCAGTTAAACTGAGCTCTGTTCTTCAGAAAAAAATCTCCAGGTCCTGCAGATTCTTCAGTTTTCCAGCAATTTTTGCATATTTGAACCCTTTCCAGCAGTGACTGTATGATTTCGAGATCCATCTTTTCACACTGAGGACAACTGAGGGACTCAAACACAACTTTTAAAAAAGGTTCAAACATTCACTGATGCTCCAGAAAAAAACATGATGCATTAATAGATGGGGGGTGAAAACATTTGGAATTTGAAGATCAAGGTAAATTGTATTTAATTTGTCTTCCGGGAAACATGCAAGTATCTTCTGTTGCTTCCGGAGGACAGTACTAAATGAAAAAAAAAAAAATGATATTCAAGCGAAATAAGAAATATTTGGACCTATTCATCCTGTTCAAAAGTTTTCACCTTCCGACTCTTAATGCATCGTGTTTCCTTCTGGAGCGTCAGTGAATGTTTGGACCTTTTTTAATAGTTGTGTTTGAGTCCCTCAGTTGTCCTCCATGTGAAAATATGGATCTCAAAATCATTTAGTCACTGTTGTAAAGGGTTCAAATATGCAAAAGATGGTGGAAAACTTCTCGGGTTACTGATGTAACCCTTGTTCCCTGAGTAAGGGAACGAGACGCTACGTCATTGACGTAGGGTCGATAGTTCCCATGAAAGGGAACTGAAGAATTTTTGGGACCTGGAGAATTTTTCTGAAGAACAGAGCTCAGTTTAACTGCTCAGAATGAACAAGGGACTCATGAACAACCATCACACAACAAACAAACAGTCGTGGATCATCCAGGTAACCACACACAGTACTGAGAATCAATGGTTCACAAACTTTTTTTTTGTCTTATGGATTATATGTAAACATCTTTTATATAAAATATCTTACTCAGGACAGTACTAAATAAAAAATAACATGCATTTTGTATGATCTCTCTTATTATGTTAAAATTTTGCACATTTTCACAGATTCTGCAAGTGGTTCTCATACTTTTTCTTGCAACTGTATATGATCATGGAACTTTTTTCCCTGAAGTCAGGGTACAGGAGAAACAAGAGGATGAGAGGAAGAGAGAATAAGTAAAAGGGAAATACCAGAGTGGTTTCAGCAGGTGTATGTTTTGGGGCATCTCTGAGAGTGTGCGGAGTGTGGCGAGCGTAGACAATCTGTCAAGGACAGGTTGGGCGGAGGGGGTGGGTGTAGTTTTAAAGAAAAAGACAGAAACAGAGACAGAGAGAGAGATAGACCGCATTAATGGCTACATTTGTCTGTGTGCACGTGCAGTCTTGTAAACACAGCCACGAAAGAGAATTGGTCCATTCTTCCACTTAACCTTCCTCCTCCCCCCACCCCCAACCCCTCTTTTGCTCTGTCTCTCCTCGTATGGCCTCTCCATCCGTGCCGCCACAGCCATTTCACAGCTAGTTTTGGTCCGAGTATCTGAACAGAAGCTGCCCATTAAAGATTAACTGTTAAGGGACAGTACATTCAGTGCCACCCCCCTCCCCCTGGTGTCTGAAAGAGGTCACAGTACTCTAAAAAGGGGTGTGCTAGTTTTAAGTGACATTTGTCATTCTGCATAGATCTGACGAATCAGCATTTACACTGACCCCACCCAGGTCAGGTCAAAAATTGTTTCGAGATGTGATACACTTTTAGCTGCCGGTCTTGAGTTAAGTACACTAGGGCGACACGGTCTTGGGGTTTTTCATGCACTCAGCTCACTCAAGAGAGACAGACCGGGTACTCTGTTATAGTGTGTTTTTATTACTAAACTCTGAAGTACTGAATCATTGTTAGAGAAAACTATGAACAGATTCTGTATTTGTGTATTATTTGTGCATGCATCCATATTTTGGAGGTCATGCCGTCTCTTACGTATCTTTGTCAAAGCCCCAAGTGGTGTGTGTGTATGCGTGTGAGCATCTCAGGGAGCATGCGTCTTTGTGTGCCTGTCAGTTTGTGTGTGTCTGGTGCACAATAGTGGTAATTATGTTGGCTGTGGGGGCTCAAGGGGAGTTTCTGAGGCTGTGTGTGTGAGCCAGAGCGAGGGGCAGCAGTCAAACAATAATATAATCTGGGGCTTTTGTGTGCATAGGGCAGAGGGCAAGACGGTGTCAGCTGTTATTGAGTACTTATCCCTGTAACGGACCATTCATCACACACACACTTACAACCGTGCACACGTCTCAAAAACACAATAGCACCCTCACCGTACACATATCTCAAAAGCCACAATTTACTAAAAAAATACTCAGCAAATATACAAAGAAGCAAAACATGCACAGTCTCAGTTGGAACACAATGGCTCAATGACAAAGAGTGGAGCTTGTTAAGGTTTGAAAGACTTTTATTGTATTGAACCACTCTTGAAGCCAAACAGAAAATCGCCACAGAAACAGCTTGTGGTACAGCATTTGTCTCTGAGGTGACCGGAGTTAATCTCTAACTGTTTACTGTTCAATCTCACACATGCTTAAGGAAGCTCTGGTGAGCGTTTGATGGATTGGTGCAAGATCTGTTTTGAGAGTGTGGAAAGAGTAGCGCTGTCCTAAATGCCACACTAAACCAAATTTTTGAGAGCAAAATCCAGTCATTTCAATAGGAATTCACCCAACTGGGAATTTTGAGTGTGGGCAAAAGATTTCCCCATGCAGATTTCGCGTTGACCAACATAAAGCTGCTTGGATGAAAGTAACTGTGTGAGCTGTGCTTCATAAAGTACATCTCTACAGAGTTGACAACACTGTAAACCCAAATAAGTTGGCAAATCTCAAAAGAATTGAGGTAATCAGTTACATTAAAAAAAAAAAAAAGTTAAGAAATTTAAAGTTTAAGTAAGCAGAACTCACAGATTTTTATTTTTTACTCATACATTTAATTACTCAACTATATTTGAGTAAGCTAATTCATAAATTTAACTTAGATTATCATGTTATCTCAAATTAAATATTTTTAGTAGTGGAAACTTGGCTAGCTTTAACTAGCTAATTCAGTAATGCAAAGCTCATGCTCCACTTGTCACGATGATGGTAACCACTCAAAAACGCCACGTATAAATTAGCATAGCAAAACATTAAACACTACTAAATCTCCTACTCAACACTAGCATTTACTCTTTCTTTTGAGTGCCATGGCAAAACATGCTGGGAAATAGAAATCCCAGCCCAGTTTCAGTTAAATTTAAGTTTGCCTAAATGAAAAGAAACAAGTTCACAAAACTCAAAACAATGAAACAATTCAGATTACTTAAAATGTGTCAGTTTTGTGAACGCAAAAGACAAAGAAAGTTCTTAAAAAACAAAGTAATTTGTTTAATTGAAATTTACCCTACTCAAACCAATTAATTATTTTTGAGCATTAGTTTTTTTTTTTTTACAGTGACCAGAAAATGGACATTTTTATTTATTTTTTTGCCAGTGAAATGCTGCCGAAATTTCGCTAATGTCACCACATACTGTATAAATGAGGTAGAAGTCCACTGTGGAGTCTGCATCAGTGTAGGCTTAGCAAACTTCACAGTACTTTTCTTGAACCTAATTCACAATTAGGGCACCTGAGCTTCCCAGACATGCAACGACCATCACAAGACCACAAGCAGAAGTGCAGCATTTGAGACAGCCTGTAAAACCAAGCATCTTAAATTGTCTGTGGTCAACAGATGTCAGAATTAATTGCAGCAAAAGTTACACATTCAATCTTTTATATATAATGTTTGTTTGTTTGTTTGTTTTGGTTTTTTTGCATGTTTTTCAATGTCCCTGTGATGCACATTTTGTTTTGTAGATTTGTGAATACAGATTGTAGCTGCTTGATTTCATTTGTTGTTTTGTTTGGAAATGTGTCAGAACACAATTATGCAACACAAACCACAGTGGGCACTATAGCGGATATTAGCATCTCGGCAGAAGAAAGATGGACGTTTGGAACAATATGAGGTTTCTGCAAAATTAATGCAAAGACTGTGCTTTTGTAGTGTGTTGACCAAGCATTCGCTCCTGTGATGACGTATGTTCGGGCATTCCCGAAACTTGTAATAAAAGCGAACATGGCATTGGGGGAACAGGGGTTTATGGGATTTCAGTAAGTGCTCTCTATATGGTCTCTCTGGGCTTATCCATGACCTTCTCTTTACCACAGATCAGCTCCAAGCCTGGCAGGGGGTTGAACTTGATTTTGAACTATATGACTCTCGGCTCTTTGATTCCCTCATCTCTCTCTTCTCTCTCTCTCTCTCTCTCTCTCTCAGGACTGTGTCCGGGATGATAAATAAATGTTTCGCTTTGTCTTGTCATCAATAATGCATTCTTCCTTTAAGTGCTGATGTGAGCTCTTCCATTCTTTCTCTCCCTCTCTTATTCATTCAATTTATTCTATCCTTCAACTAAAGGTAGACGAGTGAACTAAGAGATTGAAACAGCAAAAATCACTTAAAGGGTATTGTTGTGGATCGGTGTTTGGGGACGTGTGTGTTTATGTGTGTTCTACAACTCAGAGAGAGAGTTCAACAGGATTCTCTGGTATCTTCATATCAACTGTTGCTGCAGGGGTTTTGCTTGCTATTTGCTTGAAATGTACTTTTACTTTCTATTACCTTAATACAGACCCCCCACCCCACACACCCGTTCATTATATTTTTATGTAGTTTTGATTTGAAACTCCGTTTTTTCCCCTTTGGATATAACAGGGAAAGAATCTGTAGTCCATACTAAATCTAGCCTATTGCATTATTGAGCATTTCTTTCAATCAAAATTCACAAATTCTACCATGTATGAAAGGAAAATAGAGAAAGAAAGAGAAAAATTCCTCCGTAGCCAAGAGATCACAACTATAAATATATAAATATATTTCAACACTGTGAAAGAGTGTTTTGTCAGGTAACTGGAGAATGCGCTTTATGTGGTAAATGTAATCTAAATTAACAGGTTTTATTAAAAAAAAATAATAAAAATATTTCATAGAATGTGCCAGGCTCATTTAAATCAGACAAGGCATTCCAAAAGGATTTAAAAGCTGAATATTCAGCTCATATTTGTGAAGCACTTATATTAATTCTTCTGTACAAAAATGTTGATATTTCTGCTGTAAAGCTGTCTAAATCATCCTAGTTTTGTGTTCAAGCTATTGCACTTTGGGAGGTAGTTACCATGTTTATATTTTGGTATATCACATTTTTTAAAAAATTTTATTTTTGCTGCCTTTACATGATCATAATAGTAGTTTTAGTTTTAGTTTTGCACAGACAAGGTTAGTAAATGACAAGTAAGTGGCCCCCATTGTCCAAGATATTCAACGGCCCCCTAAGATATTTCTGATACTTCTGCTGCTTATTTTCAAACTATTTACAGCCATTAGGTATATATAAAAGTAATTAAATGAAATAATTAAAAATAAATAGTTAATTAAAATATTTAAACTCCAGATGTTTCAAGAACTGAATGATTCACGCTTTATGACCAATGAATTTGAATTATACAGTAAATATACTTAATGCACTATACAGTCATTAGCTAATATTAACTTAAAGCAAAATTGTGATTTGAAATCTTTATGTACCAGAAACAGGAGAGGAGAAAACAGATGGAAGGAGTGCTGGAGTTAAGGAGAGATGGGTGGAGCAAAGAGAGGGGCCCAGAAAGATGGAGAGATCAGGGGAAATATGGAATATGAAGGGGGTGGGGGTGACCTAATTGTGGAAGGGCAAGGCAGGGTGACCGCCAGTAATCAGCTTACTGTAGCACTCCACTTCTCAATCTGGGACACTACCTCCCTCTGTATGCATGTGTGTGTTTTCAGCCATCTCTAAGCGCGTGTTGATCATGGGCTTGGTGCATTGCATGGGATATGACTACCTTGTATTTTGATAACAATTGAAAATATGCTACGGTAAGACCCGGAATATACTTTTTGTAAGCAAGAATGTGAATGTAAACACATTCGTCACAATATGGAAAAAAGTTTTGCTGCTACTTTCGATTCTTTGCGACTTCCGATTCACCGTGAAAAGAAATCATCCATTCACAACCGAGTTGTACCTTCCGCATATCATGTCTTAAATAGTGTTGGGGGTAACGCATTACAAGTAACTTGAGTCACGTAATCAGATTAGTAAAATAACGCATTACTATTATCTAAGTTACTTTTTCAAATAAGTAAAGCAAGTTAATTTATGCAAATATGTAATTAACTATATTAAATTACCGTTGCCGTCTGTCAGTCAAATAATGCTAGTGGATGGGAACTTCTACTATAAGAGTAAATAAAACTTGCATAGACAAGTCCAAATTAAACCCTGCGGCTCGTGACGACACATTGATGTCCTAAGACACGAAACGATCGGTTTGTGCGAGAAACCGAACAGTATTTATATAATTTTTTACCTCTAATACATCACTATGTCCAACTGCATTCATCACTCAATTCGTTTGGTCTGATCACGCTCTGACAGCGGCAGTGATGTCTCGCGCATATACTTCACTGAGTGCAAGACATCACTTCCGCTGTCAGAGCGTGATCAGACCTTACTAACGAGTGCTGCACGTGGTTGGACATAGCGGTGTATTAGAGTTAAAAAATGATATAAATACTGTTCGGTTTATCGCACAAACCGATCATTTCGTGTCTTAGGACATCAATGTGTCGTCACGAGCCGCAGGGTTTAATTTGGACTTGTCTATGCAAGTTTTATTTCCTCTTATAGTAGAAGTTCCCATCCACTAGCATTATTTGACTGACAGACGGCAACGGTTGGAGTTAAAAATCATAATTTTTGTTCTACTGAAGAAACAAAGTCACCTACATCTTGGATGCGCTGGGGGTAAGCAGATAAACATCAAATTTAGCGTAATATGCATTTCCTTCAGCCTCAGGCTTATTCATTTTACTTTTTGTGTGAAAGGGCCTGAACATTTGCCAAAAATAGATTTTTTTTTGTTGTTATTAAAAAAACAAACAAGCAAGCTCAGCCAAGGTGAGAAAAATAACACAAAAGTAATGTTACGCATTACTTTTCATAAAAAATAACTAAGGAAATTAGTTACTTTTTTAGGGATTAACGCAATATTGTAATGCATTACTTGCATTACAACTCCACAATAATTGTCTTAAATGTCTCATTTGTCTTATGTAACCCAAAAATAAGTTATCAAAAGTTGCTTATTTCCATATAATGAAAATGCACTGTAAATATTGCTTTATTTACTAAAAAAAGTTTACATGCGTAGAGTATGTTCATGGTATAAGTCGCTATGTTTGATAAGCATATGCTCCGTGATAGTATGAAGTACAGTATGAGTGGACAGCTGTAGGCAGCATGAGACAGACTCCAGTGGATCACTGTCACTCAGAAACAAACACACAGACGCTGATGGCACATCACAATGACACAGATCTGGACCTCTGTCTATTTCTTTTACCCCTGTCCCTGTGTGTGTGTGTGTGTGTGTGTGTGTGTGTGTGTGTGTGTGTGTGTGTGTGTGTGTGTGTGTGTGTGCTCTCTCACATCAAATCAAAGGATGGCACATAAACTTTAGCCACCAGCCTTGCACCTCCCTTCCTCCACTGTCTCTCTCTCTGTCTGTGTTGATATGTGCCTGGTAGTGGCTGCTGCCACACTGCCTAATTGGGGCTGTCATAGGCTGTTACATCCAGGGCAGAGAGAGAGAGAGAGAGAGAGAGAGGGATGAGGAATGGTATGTCGCTCCTCTCTCTTGGTAGCATGGTACAATTTGGCCGGGTTAGAGGGTCAAACAGGACAAAATGTCAACAAGGACCGTGACCTCTGGGTGAATATATTGTCACTAGCCATCGTGAAGTGTACAGGGTTGCCAGTGACACAGAGAAACAAACAACATTCAGTTTCACTAAGAATATATTGCACCCTGTGATAACATTGTATTTGCACATGCTATCTGTGGTGTTGTATTACCCAATCCACAAAATAAATTATGGGTAATTTTGATTATTTTGATTTGATTCTAATTTTTGACTTATTTTACTGATTTTGAACTTTGATTAAATTCAGTCTGATTGGTTCTGATTGCTACAGTAAGTTGTAGAGGATGCGGCGATGCCAGCAAACTTCTGTGATCTAAAAAAAACAACAACAAAAAGTCACTTTTAACTGAGTTTCCTGATTCAATTTAATTTCAATTCATAAGTTATTGACTTAATTTGATTAAGTCCAATTTGAATTACTTCTGATGTTAGATTTTGATTCAATTCAATGCCCCATCTTGAATTCTGGTTCTGATTGCTAGGTTGTAAAAGATGCAGCAAACTTCCATGATCTACAAAATGTACTAATACTGTATATCAATTTTAAATAAGGCTGCTATCGATACAGATTTCCTGATTCAATTTAAGTTTATAATTTGATTAGATTCAATTTGAGTTGATCCAGATTTAGTTTGCCTGATTCTATTTAATTTCAATTCATAAGTTATTGACTTGATTTGATTAGATCCCATTTGATTCGCTTCTGATGTTAGATTTTGATTCAATTCAAAGCCCCATCTTGATTTCTGGTTCTAATTACTAGGTTGTAAAAGATGCAGCAAACTTCCATGATCTACAAGATGTACTAATATGTCACTTTTAATAAATCTGGCTATCGATACAGATTTCCTGATTCAGTTTAATTCCAATTCACAAGCCTATAATTTGATTCGATTCAATTTGAGTTTATCCATATTCAGTTTGATTCTGATTCTGATTGTGTTCAATTTTCTTTAAGTTGATTTGATTAATTTCTAATACATTTGGGTATCTTTTCACTTATAATATTGCTTAAATATGAAATAAATTCTCTCTCTGTGAATTATACAAGTCTTTCAGATGATTTCAAACCAGGAACCTATCTTTAAGAACCAGATCATAGGAGTCATTTGTTTCTGGAATCAGGTTGTTTTTGCATGCAGCCTATAAGGACAACTCAACAGAAAGATGTTTCTTATCATTCTTTAAAACAAATTTTAGTTTAGTCTGCAATTTTTCTGAATTCTCACACCATTGTGATAAATGCGAACACTTACTGATAGCTTTTCCCAAGTGGACCTGCTTGGGTTGAATTCATACCTTAGAAGAAACCTGCAGATTTCCTCGCAAAATCAGAGCAGAAAATGTAAAAACAGTCTGTGTTTCCATCTAGGCCTGTAGATCTCCCACACACTTCATCTCTGTCAATCAAAACATACACTCAGTAGCGTATTTATGTAACATTTGAACAACAACAACATGAACTAGCATGCTAGCACAAATGTACCACACACACGCTGGGCCTGCCAGCTCTTCTTGTAATCCCTCAGACAAATTACAAGATCTTCTTCTCCTCCTTTACTCTTTCTCCTTCTTCCAGGAGCAATTGGATTTGGATAAAGATGGCTTTTCCTTTTCTCCTCTGTTTTTGCTTCGTTTGGCTAAAGACGGATTTGCCCAGGGAGATTACAGTCAGCGGAGGAGAGAAATCGCATTTGAGGAAAAACGTCTTTACTAACCCCAAACAACAATCCCCCAGTCCATCCATCCCTCCCTCCCTCCTCTCTCCCTTCCTTTCTTTTCCTTTCTGTATATGCAGCTTATTGCTCGGAGCAGAATGAGAGAAAAGCAAGATTGAGACCATAATCCTCCTTGTGATGGTAGGACAGATAGACTTGGAAAGATACAAAGGGTCAGTAGCCACTCACTATCTCTGTCTGTATGTTTCCGAATAACCACCGGTCTGGCCGGCGCACTGTAGTTAGTGGCATTAGCGCCGAGGCTAACATTAGTGCTAAGTGCTGAATGGACTGGGAGTGTCAGAAGGCCAGGCTAAATGAGAGCTTAGCTGCTGCTCTTTGGCAGCTTAGCCTGTTAAGAAACTAGCCTGGATGTTGTCATCAGATGAGGCTTAAGCAGAGAAATGAAGTGGCCAGCAGCGATTTAGACAGTCTTATAGTCTGGAAGTGCTGCTGTGGTGGTATCATGGTACAGTGATGATATCATATGGTAATATCATGATACCCGATGTGTACCTAGGTATTGAATGATTACATTGTAATGGTAATAGTAATATAATAGAAGCATGGTATTGCCAAAAAACCTAGGTACAGTATACTTTGATACATACCGTGGTACTGACTGGTTTGTATATTCATATAAGACAAAAAAATAAGAAAAATTCTGCTTCAAATTATAAATGAAAAAATACAATTGGGTGCGTAGATTCAGTCAATGATGAAAAACAGGAAAAAAGGAATCCGCACACCAAACAAATGCAAAGTTTAAGGACCTTTGAACAAGATTTTTACTGAAGATTTACATAGAAAGTGAAACAAAATATTAAAGTCCACCAAAAAAAAAATGTGACTGTGCACACACAAATAAGTAAGAAAAAAAAAAGTAACTGAACGGAAAAAGCAAAAAGCACTGAATATTGTTCATAGGACCATGAACTTTGAGTTTGTTTGGTGTGCAGATTCCTTTTTTCTTGTATATTCATATGCCTTGGTATTACCATGGTACATGTCCAAAAACATCCACATTACCATGGTAGAATTACCATGGTACATATAAAAAAACGTGGTACATGTTACTGAATGGTACTGAATGGTTTGTATATTTATATTCTGTGATATTACCTAGGTACATATCTAAAAACTTTCATATTATGTCAAAAACCCATAGTACCTGTCCAAAAAGTGGTATTAAAATCGTACATGTCCAAAATACATGGCATTACCATTGTACACGTTCAGAATAGTATATATTATATGGATTGTGACCAGAAAACAAGGTACATATCCAAAAAGCATGGTATTACCATTGTACATGTCCAAAAAGGTATTATTTTGATATATAAAAACATAGTACATTTCCATGGTACAAGAAGCATGATATTGCTGTGGCACATGTTATATCATGCAATAACACGGTATTACTTCAGTATATACCATGGTACTGAATAGTTAACATGTACATATGCCACATGTATGAAAACATGAAAACTATGGTAATACCATGTCTGAAATGTCTGGAAAAATATCCTGTTAAAACTATAGTAATACCATGTTTTGTTTTTTTGTTTTTTTTTTTGTAGATTTTTCCACATTTAGCTTTTACATTGGTTTCTATATGATATTATAATATTTTTTTTTTAAGATTTGATAGCGCCCATATCCATGTACCATGTTATTTGCATGGTAGTCCAAGATACTTTGAAAAATACCAAGGTATTTCCATGGTTTTGAACACAAAGTAATACCATGTTTTTAGGACATACATCATAACGTTATCAAGATACATGATACATACAACAAATAAGGGATAATCCACAGGTAATGCACGGCATGGAGGCATTCAAATGGTAAGATCACTTTTATTTGAATTAATGAATTATAGCATTTATTTGAATTAATTATCAAGAGAGAGAGAGATGTGTACCTCTGCATTAAACAGTTTTATCACACAGACACCTTCCAGCCAATCAGAATTGAGTATTCAGACAAACTATGGTATAATATTGTTTAACCATAGAACCTAATACCGAGTGTGGTAGGTGTTCCCATGTGTTTTAGTCCATGACCTCTTTACATTTATTTTTATATTTCAGTATGACATAATCACTGTTTAATACCTCCCAATCAAGAGTTGTGTGTGGATCGCATTGAGTGTCCAATATCTACTGTCTGCTGTGTGTGTTGGTGCACAGACGTTGGGCAGGGTGAATAATTGAACAATGCGGGCGGCAGAAGGTCTTTAACCCTGAACCTCAAGACAACACAACCAATCAATAATGCAGCTAGAAGACATGATACAGACGTACCCAATACCACATTGGCACTCAACTTTAATTTCTGCACACTGTGCATTATATCTAGTCTTTTTGAGCTTAGCTGGTACAACATCAAGGCTTGTAAAACATAAAGCTTGAATTTACCTTAAGTTTCTTTTGCCAAATGAATCTTAATGTTATTTTTCAGCACTTTTGACTAGACTGCAATGCATGCATTATAATTAAGACTGGTTTTCATGAGGGAAAATTCTTTGCGGAGGATCTTATTCTTCGGAGAAAAAGAAAGTATATGTTTGGTGTGTGTGAGCGCTTCCCACGTGGTGAGGTTGTCAGGCTGAGACAGGCCACCGTGTGCTGGGCGGCTGCATGTGTCTGTGTGTGTATGTGTGTAGTTGTCAGGCCGCTGTGTGCAGTGTGTGCCACCAGCGCGGGTAATGGGGATGGACCTGTCAGCTCACTTAATGCAGCTAATGTGTGCTAGAGCCGGGGGATATGAATCCACACACACACACACACACACACACACATACTCAGTGCTCCCCTCTCCTCGCCTCGTCACTGCTCTGTCAAATTCTTTCGCTTCCTCTAGCCTATGCCTATTCATTTCCCTCTCATACCTTCTTTCTTTTTCTCTACTCTTTACACTGTAAAAAATGAGGTATATGTCAAACTTAAAAATGAAGACAACAGTTTGCAAGTTGAGTTCATTTATGGATAAAAGTCTCATAATCTAAAAGTCACCATGAAATCAAAATTAACAGTTTTTTTTTTTTTTATGGATATTGCAGTGTTTATTATAAATGATTTATCTGTGCACATTTTTTTTAAAGGTGCCCTAGAACAAGTTTTTACAAGATGTAATATAAGTCTAAGGTGTCCCCTGAATATGTTTGTGAAGTTTCAGCTCAAAATACCCCATAGATTTTTTTTTTTATAACTTTTTTTAACTGCCTATTTTGGGGCATCATTAACTATGCACTGATTCAGGCTGCGGCCTCTTTAAATCACGCGCTCACTGCCTTGAACATGAGCTGTCATATGCAAATTTTGGGGGCGTACATATTAATGATCCCGACTGTTACGTAACAGTGTTATGTTGAGATTCGCCTGTTCTTCGGAGGTCTTTTAAACAAATTAGATTTATATAAGGAGGAAACAATGGTTTTTGAGACTCACTGTATGTCTTTTCCATGTACTGAACTCTTGTTATTCAACTATGCCAAGGTAAATTCAATTTTTGATTCTAGGGCACCTTTAAATTCATGGGCCCTTATAATCTTTAATCAAAAATAACTTCCCTCTTGCAGTGATATCTCTTCTCTTCTGTTTACTAATGCGAGGGCAGGACAACCTGTCACTCACATGAGATCCACCAATAGCAAACCACAACCATCCAATAAATTCCCCATGGATAAAATCAAGTCCCGCCCTAATTTTTTTCTTGTTCAAGAAGCCGTTTCACTGGGATATGTCACAATATGGAAGAAAAGATCTTCCGATTCATGCCGACTTTAAATTGTAAACATAAACTCTCTTTCCCCTGCTCATATTTTATCCTGGGTAGCCACATTTTGAGATTTAATTTTCAGTACATTGTAAACCCTGGTTTGATGTTCATATCTGCATATTTATGAAGTCACTATATTATATTGATTGGGTGAGTATTACTTACTTAAAGGTGCAGGGAGCAATTTCTGAGAAACGCTGTTGGAAGTGGATCGGGTCGAGTGCCACAACACACTTGTAGCCAGTAGGGGGCATGTCCACTCATGATGGGGGAAGAGAGAGAGCAAGAGCAAGAGGGAGATTTGACTGTAGAAAGAGAGATGGCTGAGAGACATTACAAAAGAGAAAAGGTCAGAGGACTATCACTGGAAAAAGAAGGATTTTGATCAGGCAAGAGCTTTAGGACCCATGTCAATATTTCCATACCGAAGCGGGAAGGCTGTTGTTGTAATGTTAGCTATAGTAACAGGACAGTTTTGAGTATCATTGTTTGTCTGGAGCTGGTGTGCTGCTGCCGACTAACAACTCTTGCTTGCATATACTCTTGTGTACTATATGTTCATTTTTTGTTCTTGTCGTTTGTTTGTCATCTTCGCTTTATTTTTCGTGAAGCACTATTTTGCTTTGCTTCAGCTATGATAAAGAGACATCCATTCTTGCATTGCATGTTTGTGCATTTTGGGGGCAGAGCAAGGAAGGGACAAGGGTGTGTGTGTTAGGGGGTGTTAATTCTCAGAAATCACTTACTGCACCTTTAATAACTGCACATAAATCCACTCTGTTTTATGTCTCTTAAAACCGTCAGTTAATAGTCTCTTAAAACATGTCAGTTAACACGTTTGGTGTCCCTGTTTCACATTTTTAATTGTTTCCCTCAGATGCTCTAACTAAACAGAGTGTGAAAGTTTCTGTACAAGCAACTTTACAAAGCACATGAATATTCAATGAGATAAGCACTGAGGCAGTTCATGATTGGCTGTCTTTAGCTAAGCAACTCGCAGTAATGTTTCAGTACTGCATCATTTTTAACTGTAGCCTATAGCTTTGACACCGCAGTTCACCCGCAGAGTTTAAAACAAAGCAAACCCACTTTCAAAATTACTAATGCAAAACATTTCATACCCCAGAGTAAGAATGAACTCATTTTGACATCACAAGGCAACAATTTACTAAAATGAGAAAATTAACAGTAGCTGTATTAATTATTCATGACCCAGCGCATGCTGGGAAGAGGACAAATGAACCACAAAAACATTTTTTTCTAATGCTAGTGTTGTTTTAGTATAATTTATGGACTATTATATTTTACCTTTCATTTTCATATTTTCAACGTTCATTTTAATTTTGCTTTTTGTTGTGATTTTGTCATTTTTTTTATCATGATTATGATGATGATAAATATTACTATTTAGGTTTTTTTTGTTGTTGTTGAGTTTTATTTTTTTTTATTTGCAGTTAGTAATTTTAGTCCCTAAACTTAAACTTGGTTATCTGCTGAGGCAACATTTATAACTTTTGTTGAGTGTAAGTTTTTCATCTAAAATGTATATTTTTTAATATTTCAGCTTTATTTCAATTAACAAAATGTTTTTAATACATTTAGTTTTAGTTAACTATATAATAACCCTGGTGTCAGCCCCAAAAAAAACATTAATTCTGCTTACCTGGTCTGCTTATTAGTTTGACTTAAAATATCAGAGTATGTCGTAATAGAAAAACTGCATTGAGATACATTATTTGTGTTCCTGAAAGATAGCATTTTGAAGGGATTGTTCTTTTCAGCATTATTATCTTCATTTGAGAATATGTTTAAAGTGTAGCTTCTTCTCCCTGTCATCACTTCTTGTCTATTTTTATGCTATTTTTTATGCTGGCACACTAAACTCTTGGGTCCTCAGTATGCTAGAGTGTGGATAGGTCAGAATTCTTGCCCTTCAGTAGAGGTCCCGGTACTCTGGTAATGATTATCTGTTGACAAATGTGATGAATGCTGGAAGTGCCTGAACCCAAACAACCGTGAGGAAGAACGGTAGAGAAAAATCCAATATGTCCAAGGAGAGAAACCTCATAAAGAAGGAGTGGCATATGGAGATGGAGAAATTCCCTCTTCCTCCCCTCCCTCCATCTCCCGCCTTTTTCCACGCCTGTCGCTCTGATGAATATCATCCATGTTCAGATCCACTGCAATCTTTCTTTCCTTCATCCCCTGCTGCATCACCTGCCCTCACCTCCAACTGTTCATTGTCCATCCATTCTCCATTGTTAGAATTCTAAACTCAATCAGTGACCATGATTTTGACAATTAGGTTCCTGGATTAACATACAGTATTAGTGAATGTAAAAAAAAAAAAAAAAAAAATCAGCCTGGTCAGTCCAAACAATTAGCTACTAAATCAGAGAAAAATGAGGCAGCTCACGGAATTATGTATCAGTGCTGATGTAATATTTACTGAAATACTAACTTTTGATTTTGTTTTAACACAGTTGTGTGCAGAAAACCACATAATGACATCAAGAAAAGAAAAAATAAATCAGATTTATGAATATATAAGCACATCTGTACCCTACAATCTATTATATGTGATGTTGCGTTACAGACAAGTGCATGTGCAATCTGTTCAAGAATTGAACAAAACCCGCTCAATCATGACCAAAACTAGCCTAATCACGGTAAAAATAGTGTTCAGGGGGGTAAAAATAGATTTTTGGAGGGTGGGGGATTCGCTTCAACTTGCAGACTAAAAAAACAACCCACTGCAACAGTGTAAAGGTAGCCCAATTCTGCGGGAAAACTGTGGACTTGGCAACACTGATTTCAAGGAAAACTGCAAAAGAATATATGATGAAGAATTTTAATATGCCACTTCTAGTGCATGCCTATAAGATACACAATTGTGTATCTAATTGGCATCCCAATCATATGTTATCAGATTCTGTTATCAGGTGATATTTCTGCGGCAAAATAATAAAAAAAAAAAAAAAAATGGAAAGGTATTTTATGCCATTTTCAGGTGAAATTTTGGTGTAAATATATAGTTGATAAAAAATGTTGTTCATGCACCAACCCAAGCCCAAAGGCTATCCATATCTCTCAACAAAACCCTAATATTCGATTGGTTGATGTTGATCCAAAAATGTATCCTACTTGGCAAAATCACAATCATTTAGTTCAACATATGCTGTATCACGGATGCCATTTTAGTTTGTCTCACACCAGCATCTCACAACAGACATCATAGCAAACCATCCCAGTTCTGTCTTCAGTCTGGCTCTGAAATAACAACAGAATGCTTTAAGAAAGAGCTCAAAAAGATGATAACGATAGCATGGCTTTACTTATGTTCTGACAGTACGGTGATCAAGAGAGATGTGTTACACTACACTCCTTGTTATAGTTAGGTTTCCTCTAATTTATGCCTATTCACAGCTCTCACCTGCTAAGGCAGTAATGTTGTAATCAGTGCATAAAAAGGAGATTGGCCTCCAGTTCTGAAAGGATTTTTGATTAGGGCTGTTATGCGACGTGGTGTTGCCAGAGAAACGCATCATCAGACAGGCCGTGTACGCTTGAAAGCCTCACATGCAAACCATCAACACTCAGCTGCTTAACAGAAACAACTATCACCATGCTCATCGCAACTCAACTTCTGTTCTCGAAACTGTGGATTTAGTTGAGCGTTTTTTTCACAATCAGTAGGACATTAAGAAAATAATTAAAATAAAAAAATGTTCAAACAGAAGGCTAAAGGACCAACACTCTTATCAGGGCAGTTCGTAACTATTTTATGTTTTTGTCGAATTGGTTGTATGATCCCATTTGTACGTTTTCGTACGATCCATTGACGGTTGGGTTTAAGGGTGAACATTAACATCAGTCCCCCTTTAGTCAGTCAATACTTTTATCCCTTAAAACTCACCTTTGATAATCAAAATGTGAAAATAACTTCATGCCTTAAAATAGCTTGAATGTAACTCTACATCCTGGCTTCATTTAGTCTGTGTGGAACCATGAATATGCAAATTAGTCTCCGCCTCCACTCAGTCGCATAAGCTCAAAATACCTGATCCACTCGGTCAATTGTATTAAATGCTACCCAATGGTAAGTGGAAATACTGGTTTATCCAGCCATATATGTTTGAATCAGAAGCTGATTCAGAAGAAGAATAAGAAGAGTGAATTACACAGGGTCGATGTAGTGTAAGGAATCAATGTAAGGAAGTTGATGTACTTGTGGTGAAATTACAGAATGGTAATGCGTTTTATGTATCAATCTCTACAATGTCGGACACATTACGGTAATTGATATGATTAGCCTTTGGCTTGACTATATTATCAAACAGCTAATAATGTGTTGCTAATGTTACACAAACCATGTTCCCGTTCGCCAGGTGTTTTAGTGCTCACTGTGTTAAAATGACCACAGAGTATGATAGAAATGATAGGGAAAGGCCCGCCCCACATCGCCAGGATTGGTTACATGTTTGTGACGGTAGTTAATGGGCGGTTTGAAACCATGTTTTTGAGATTGTCTTTGGTTCAAAGACAATGAACAGTTCAGTTTTAAGTAGAATATACTCAGAAATGGTGTTGACTGATGAATTTGCGCAAGGTTTGTCTTAAAGCATATAAAAAACACCATATATAATTATATAATATACATAATAAACATTAAAAACTTAATTTTCACCACAGGAGGTCTTTAATTAAGATTACTCATTGTTAGTTCATGTTAACTAGTGTTAACAAATGTAAAATTTTACCCGTAAAATAGCGTATAGATAGTAGATGGTTGGAATTTGAAGTTGTATTTGGGTCTTTCTCTCAAGAATTCAAGTCTGTTTTTTTTTTGTTTTTTTGTTTTTCGAATCCCAAAACATGAACACTCACCACTGGAAACAATCCAGCTGCATGTTTTCCAATGGCATTGTTCTACTCAAGTGAATACATTTAGCTGTTCTTGGATGATGATGTGTTGTGGTGCACATGAACTGATGTTTAAATGGATAGTCAATGCATTTTGAATGCTACGCATTTTGCTTTTTGTAGAGCAAGTGATTTTTTTATAGTGTATGTAAAAGTGTGTGTGGTGTGTGAGTATGTTTGCATCCCAGTAAAGGGATGGAGGACACACATTAGCTGTGCCATAGCAGATGTCACCAGGCACATGGTGCATGGCTCATAAATTATAAAGTCACCCCTCTCTCCCTCCCCCATTACATTTTCCTCATCTCATCTCTTTCCCCTTTTTTCACTCTTCCATCTCCCTTCCTCAAATCTCTTCTTCTCTCTGTTTCTTGCCACCAGGGTCATGTTAATTTGCCTGTTGGTTTAGTATTCAGGTTTCTTAGAGTACGATTATATGTTGACTGCTAATTTGCACACTCTTTGTCTTAAATAATAATAATGAAAATGTTTTATTATTTATTTTTGAATATTGACTGATGAATTATATATTTTAAATGGCAACATAACATGGATTTTTGTACACTACAGTTTAAAAGTTTGGGGTTGGTAATATTTTTCATGTTTTAGAAAGTCTCTCATGTTCACCAAGGCTGCATTTATTTGATGTAAAATGCTGTAAAAAATTTATTACAATTTTAAAATACGTTTTCTAAGGTTTATATATATATATATATATATATATATATATATATATATATATATATATATATATATATATATATATATATATATATATATATATATATATATATATATTAACTTATATTAAAATATATTAAATTTATTCCTGTGATGTCAAAGCTGAATTTCCAGCATCATTACTCCAGTCTACAGTGTCACATGATCCTTCGGAAATCATTCTAATATGCTGATTAGCTGCTCAAGAAACAGTACTTTTTATTATTAATGTTGAAAACAGTTGTGCTGCTTCACATTCTGTGGAGAACATGTATTTTTTTAGGATTCTTTGATGAATAAGAATTAATCAAGAAACATGCCATTTTACAAATGGTAATTAATGGCACACAGTGAAATAAATAAAAACTTAAAAGAAAAAAAAAAGAAAGCTCTGAAAAAAATAACAATGTACCAAAATTCCCTCATACCTTGTTTACCTTTGCATAAAGCTAAATATAGCTGTAGAGAGACTTTTACCTGAATGTCAGTGCTTTTATTTTTTTATTTTCCACATGACTTCATCCTCCATCTTTCTCTGAGCACGTCATCTTCTGTTGCTCTTTTCCTTTACAGAGACCTTAGCCAAACAGCAAATAAATATGACTGACTTTTAATTATTAGTTCATCAAAAAAATTAAGATTCTGTATTCATTTGCTCAAAGCACGTATGACTTTGTTTACTCCTTGGAAAACTAAAGGAATATACTAGTGGTCGCAAACGTCTATGTTTACAGCAGAGTGTTTGGGTATAAGGCTCAAAGTATGGATAAGTCTTCTTCAATAAATAATTCTCACAGATTTTGTTTAACCTTTTTTTTCAGATACTGTAATTCCCCAAAGAGACAAAGAGAGCAACCCTTCTGCACATTAAAGTAGTTATGAGGAATATGTTATAAGTTATGATTCATAGCTCCCCTTTCTTTCCTCCTTTAATTCTTTCCTCCTTTCTTTATCTTTCCTGTGTTCTCTCTATCCCCTCCCCCTGTGTTGTATGCTGTTTACTGATTATAGTGGCATTGGTTAAATTGGGGCAGAGCATGAGGCACCGATGCAGAAGAGACAGTGATGCAGACAGGATTCTGCCACACTGACTCTCTCTCTCTCTCTCTCTCCCTCTCTCCACACACACACACACACACACACACACAGTTCTGCTCTTTCTCTCTCTCTGTCATGTGCAATCTCTTGGCCCCTGGGTCTTGGATGAGGGGACACCAAGTGCCACACTACAACATCTGTCTCTATAGTGCCTCACACATTTCCTGGCTTTCTCTTTTTTTATTTGTTGCTGTTTTCCTTTCCTATCATTTGATACAGTGGCCCCAAAAAGATTTTCAGTCCTGGAAAAGTCATGGTAGTTAAAGGATGAGTTCACTTTAAAATTAAAATTACCCCAAGATTTACTCACCCTCAAGGCATCCTAGGTATATATATTCTGATGAACACAATCAGAGTTTATTATTTTTAATAAATATCATGACACGGCCAAGCTTTATAATGGCAGTGAATGGCTTATAATGGCTAAAAGCGATGCATTTGTGTAAGAAAAATATCCATATTTAACAAGTTACAAAGTAAAATATCTAGCTTCCACCAGGCCGCCTAAAGTATTCAACTTAGGAAAAAAGTATAATGCCTCTCACAGTTCAAAATGCATTTCGTATTCAACTTATGAAAATAAGCATAACTGATGCAATGTCTGTTACGCTTTCTTCATAAGTTGAAAACAGAAGGCGGTCTGCCGTAAGCTAGATATTCTACTTTATAACTTGTTAAATATGGATATTTTTTTTAAAAAAAATGCATCGCTTCACTTCAGAAGGCCTTTTTTAACCCCCCGGAGCCGTGTGGAGTACATTTTCGATGGATGGATGCACTTTCTGGAGCTTCATACTTCTTGTATCCCACTAACTGCCATTATAAAGCACGGATGCATCATGATATTTATTATTATAACTCAGATTGTGTTCATCAGAAAGAAGAAAGTCATTTACACCTAGGATGGCTTGAGGGGGAGTAAAGCTTAGGGAAATTTTAATTTTAAAGTGAACTAATCCTTTAATAAATTCTGAAAAGTCATTGATGTAGTGTATTGTTCTTTTTCTAGCATGCCTTCATCAAAAACTTTAGGTAACAAAATAGCAAAGCTAGTGGCATTTATTTTAACAAAAATGCACCTAAAATAAATGTGAAAAGCAGTCCTAAGCCTGTTTAGATGTTAAACTCAATTTAAAACAGCTTTTAAATCTTAAATAAAAAGGAAAAAAAATCAGCACACTTAATCACAAACCTAAGGAAGAAGCAGTGCAGTTCTCCGTGAGTGATGTTTTGGCACTCTTGCCTCAGTGTAGGAGTCAGCCAGGCCAAACTTTCCTTGGCGAGACTCTGTATTGATTTGTGTGGGAATAGCCAGTGTGTAATGTGTGTATGTATGTATGTGTGTGTTTACGCCTTGTGTTCTGCACATTCAGCCTACAGATTTAAATCAACCTCACCGACAATTCCTACATCAATCATTGTCTGTTACACACATGCACCTTACAGCTTCATCTTGTCTTTAGTGCAACAGGCCTGGTTAGTTTATTAATAATTGATTTTCTGGAAAGATTTTTAGCAGCAAACACAGATTCGTTTTTCCTTTTGCCTGGTTTGCTATTTTTTTCTTCCAGACTGCAGATAATCTGCTCATGTTTGGTAGTGTTAGTTCTCTTTGGTGATGTGCATTAGAAATTGATTCCTCATTTTTGCTTCTTAACGCCCATGTCCGTATCAATTATCAATGAGCCTTAATTATTAAACGAGGAGACTCACAAAAGGACTGCAAATGTGTTTGGATGTTGTCAACTGCTTTTATGTGTGTGTTTGAAGACATAACAGCATGGAAGTAGAACAACACAAGATCTTTTTAATATCTCAGTGGTTTCTCCAAGACAGCAATGAGATTAAATGGAGAGAAAAAGGTAAAGTCTCAATAGGGCAAAAAAAAAAAGAACCCCTTACATGTCTCCTCTAAACTAAAATGGTTCTTTTAAAGGGATAGTTCACCCAAAAATGAAAATTACCCCATAATTTACTCACCCTCAATCCATCCTTGGTGTATGACTTTCTTCTTTCAGCCAAACACAATCTGAGTTATATCAAAAATATCCTGGCTCCGTCTAAACTTTATAATGGGAGTAACTGGAGATTTTGAAGCCCAAAAAAGTGCATCCATCAATGATAAAACATACTCCACGTGGCTCTGGGAGGTTAATAAAGGCCTTCTGAAGCGAAGCGATGAATTTGTTTACGAAAACATATTCAAGCACTGTTCGCCAGAGGAGAACTGGACCCCGACTAAGCCTGGTTTCTCCCAAGGTTTTTTTCTTCATTTTAACACCTATTTGCCACTTGTTTGCCACCTGATGGAGTTTGGGTTCATTGCCGCTGTCACCTTTGGCTTGCTTAGTTGGGGACACTTGACATTTGACTTGACATTTGATATTCAACAGTATTCTTGACATTTTATTCAATAGTGCTTTGATCTGCCTGCACTGACACTATTCTTTAAGAGCTGCTGTGCAGTCAAAATGTATGTACCAGTTATCAATGTAAAGCTGCTTTGACACAATCTGCATTGTAAAAAGCGCTATATAAATAAAGGTGACTTGACTATGACATCAAAGTACTACAAGAACGATTCAAAAGCATAAGGAGTCGTTTGCTCTCCAAACGCTCTCGCATTACTTTGATTTCATATCGGTCTGTGCAGCGCCCGTGCATCTCAAACAAGCCTATTGCGTTAACTTCCGTGACATAATACACAATGCCATGACGTTCTATGCTATGTCCTACATTATAATGCGGAAGTTAATAATTTTTAAGTTGAATGAGTATGGCTGTCACGCCGGAAGCTTGTTATTTTATTTTATAACGTTTTAAATAAGGATATTTGTCTTAGACAAATATATCGATTCACTTCAGAAGGCCCTTATTAATCCCACTGAGCCAAGTGGTGTATGTTTTATCATCAATGGATACACTTTTTTGGGCTTCAAAATCTCCTCTTCCAGTCACTCCCATTATAAAGCGCCAGGGTACTTTTAATATAACTCTGTTTGTGTTCGGCTAAAAGAAGAAAGACATATACACCTAGGATGGCTTAAAGGGGAGGAAATTATGGGGTAATTTTCATTTTTGGGTGAACTATTCCTTTAAGTACTGCTCACCAAAAGGTTCTTTTGGAAACCCAAAAATGGTTCTTCTCCATCATTGCTGTGAACCTTTCAGAAAAGATCTCAAACTGGGATCAAAATATTAGGAGACCTCTAACTGATTAGGAGACACTTAACTGAGACCTCTATAAAAGAGCAACCTACAAGCATGGACAATAAGATTTAGCACATCCCACTTTTTTTTCCTGTTTCTCCCCTCATTTTCAGTCTCTCCACCTTTTTTCCTAGTCTTCTGGCATCTGCTTCCTCCACTTGTGTTCTTCCTGTTAAGGCCTCTGTTGTTCTCCTTCCCCTTCCTTTCTTGCTTCTTTCTTTCACATTGAACCCCTTGAATATTTATGGCCATTCTAATTAGGCTGCTGAGTGTGAGAGAGGCTTTAACCAGCACTGGCAGAGAGAGAGAGAGAGAGAGAGAGAGAGAGAGAGAGAGATTGATTATATATATGTTCCTGCCGTTTTGATATATGTATGTATGTATGTATGTATGTATTAGGGTTGTAACGGTACATGTATTTGTCCCAAACCGTCACAGTACGGATATCATGGTTTGGTGCATACAGTCAGGTGACGAATACAGTCAGTCACAGGCAATCCACACTCCAGTCCAGAAGGGGGCGTGCACGGCAATGCAATGCTGTTTTCTAACTGCCACAACAGGAAAAAGAGCAGAAGAAGAAAAGACGAACTATATAGATGGCAATCAAGAGCATGCTAGTAGCCTATACTCTGAGTTTCGATTAATTTTTGTAACGCGCTCCGCTAACTTCGCAGAAAGAAAACCGGGACGGCAGAAAGCGACATCCTGTTTGTTTTCTTTATTTTACAAAAGCGCAATGATTTGTTTTTAATGTGAGTGTAGAGTGTACACAAATAAAAACAGACTTTTTACAGTTTCGAATGATGTCTTAAGGCCTGTTCACACCAACAATGATAAAGATAACAAAGATATAGTTCTAAAAATCATTCTCAATATTAAAGAATAGCAGTGTCCACACCACAGCTATAACGATGACGGCACAGAGAAGCGATATAATTGGGATCACTTTCAGAACCATTTTATCCAGCTGATGAACGATAAAAACATTGACAGCCAATCAGAATCCATCCTGCTGTAACAAGCTTGAGCATTTAAAGTGACAGACAAGCACACACTTAGAATAAACAGTATGAAATTGTCAGCTGGTGTGGACACTAGTATAGATATCTTTATAGCCATCGTTCTTGGTTTTAACGGGCATTAACTCTTATCTGTATGACCATAAATGACAGAGTATTCTAAATTGTTTCTGCTGTTATAATGAGACGAAATTTGATGATTTGTGTTGTGGAAGTCACAGTCTAGTGATAAAATATTCATAAAAAATGAATGCGTGTCCTGGAAATGTGAAGTAGGCTCAGATGTAGATGGCACTTTTTCTCCTTCTTGCTCATCTTTCTGTGATTTCTTGAAAAAGCATAATATTGAACTTTGTGTATCTGCCATTGTCACCACGTTAATGCACTCTCGCACACAAAGAAAACTAATCTTTGCACAAGTTTTATTTTTCATTATTCTATTTAATTTGTACTTTTATAACATGAGATGCTTTTCAGTTTTGTAGCTGATTGTGACCAAATACCTTGTTTTTTATCAGCCCTACAAAAAATATGACCTATGCAAAAGTGCATTCTGTTTACTGCTTAGTGCTTAATACACTAAGGAAGGCTGTACTGTATCAACTATGGGACTAAATGACGCTAGGTGGAAAAAAACTGTAATTTACACTACTGACTGTTCAAAATAAAAAGAAACCTAGCATTGAGGATTTGTTGCTTTTTCGAAACATGACTTCTGTGTACTGTTACACCCCTAAAATATATATATATATAATATATATATATAATATATATATATATATATAATATATATATATATATAGTATGTGTGTGTGCTCGGTGTGTGTGTTTACTTATTATTTTCAGACATAAGCAGTGGTTGAGGTTGAACATGGGTTTCACAATTTCCCACTGTAGGAAACTAAGAGAGAGAGAGCGAGAGAGGGATAGAAGGAGGAGGGAAAAGAGCGGCAGCTGGCATTTGACGGTGAAGCATGCCTTTTTAATGAGCATATTAGTCCTCCACAAACCCACTCTCCTCCAACCATTGCACAGAGAAAGAGAGAGATAGAGGGGAGGGAATGTAAGAAGGGTGTGGTGGAAAATAAAATAGTGAAGTGAAGGGTCAAAAGGTGGAAGACTGTAGGAAATGAGGAGGGTTTGGAAAAAGGAGAAAATAAACTCAAATTCACCAGTAGAAAAGAAAATTCACTAATGAGATCACTTTAATAATTTTGTGTAAAGTAAATTGAAACTAATGCTTGAGTTGAAACTTAAATGGAAATATAATTCTGTGTTTTCTTAATATGTTTAAAAACTTTAATGTTCCACAGAAAGAAATAAAGTAATACAGATTTGGGATGACATGAGGGTGAGTAAATGATGACTGAATTTTAATTTTTGGCTGAACTTTCCCTTTAAGAAGCTGAAATCTTGATCAGTAAGATGTTTCTCTTGGAACCCTATGCAGTTGCGACCTCCAACCCTCATAGAGAGGTAGAGACCGTTAATAGCTTCATGAGCCGGCCTTTAGATATGACAAACATCCTCACAACCTTGCACCAGCATCTCAGACACAACGTTTGCATTGTCATTGAGAGCCTGCAAGGTGTCAGGCGTCTTTTATCAAACTATGCTTCTATTATTACAAGACACTTCAGGCTGCCTGTTCTCTCTGCTTTGAATGTGAATAGAGCTGAAATGAAGGAGAGATATCATTCATAAGCGTAGATAGTGAAAGGGGGGCCAATGAAGGAATGAGTGGCTATTGTTGGGTGTAGATGTCCTATTGTCAGCCGCTGAGTAATTCTTTTGCGGCCAAGAAAAAGGACAAGAGAAAAATGATGGTGGCGGAGAGAGGTGGAGCAGAAGAGACTGGGAGAGAGAGGTATTGATTCTGCTGGAGCTCTGTTCATTCCCATTCATGTCCCAGTCAGATAGTTGAGTTAATACAGCATTCAGTGAGGCCTTGAGATTTAGCAGGATGGGTGTTTTATTACAGTTCAATCTTAATTACTTCCTCCACACACACACAAACACACCTGCCACACATGTGGCACATGTTCATTAATTGTGTGTTGTGGCTACACTGCAGTGTGTGGTAATTGTGTGTGCTTTACAGATGTGAAGAGACGATAGGTAGAACGATAGATGGAACGATAGAATGATAGAACGATAGAACAATAGATAGATAGAGAGAGAGAGAGAGAGATAGTGAGATAGAGAGAGAGATAGTGTGCACAGCACAATCAATTACTTAGAAGACTTGTTAGGGTTCTTTAGAGATATAATGTTCCAGCAAGTCTGCTTAAGCAATTACAAAATGCATGTCAAAAAATATTCAGGAAAATAAGATTTTCTTATCAAGATGATAAAATGTTGTGTAGCAAAGATGATTACACCCTCCTAAAAGTTACTAAATAAAACAAAAATAAAAAATGTTCTGGTGTAAGTTTAAGGCAATTTTTGATCAACAGGTAAGTATGTTGAACCAAAACATTTAAAGAGAAGTAAATTCTTGACAATTAAAAGTGTTATATAGCCCACTGAATCATTCTCAGACTTAATGCTGACAACAATGGAGGCACTTGGGAGAGAACTGTCTGGAGACTTATTTCTTAGCACAAAAGAGTACAGTGGTACCAGAGGATTACCAAATCATTGTGTTAAGTGTGAAAATAGAGCGAAAGTAACACAGAAATTCAAAAACAATGGACTTGTGACAAGGACCATGAAATAATCAGGACTTCATTTTAAGCTTGCATTTAGTGATGAGGAATTTTTTTGCTTGACAAAGAGCAGGCTAAATCTGAAGCGAGTGTCTCAGAGCCAGCAAAAGCTATGAAAAGAGTGACTGTTTATCTTACAGAGTAAGATGCAGCCTTCAGAAATGACATGCATGGTTGTTGTTCTCACTGGAACTACCTACTGTAGCCAAAGCACAATAAAGTCAGTTAGCCATTTCCAAAGCCCATATTTACAAAATATAGATTCTGGGAATCAATACTCTGGTCTCATGAGACCAAATCAATCATGTTGGATCTAATAGCATCCAAAATGTTATGGTGTTGCTAGAGGATGAGTACAGTGAGAAGTGCCTGGTTTCCACAGTAAAGTTCAGTGGTAGTAAAACTCTTATGGATGTATGAGTGCTGAAGGTGTGAGGGAGTTGTGCTCTATCAATGCTGTCATGAATTCCCACACAACTGTGTAATTTAATACACAAACTTGAAACAGAATATGTTACACTTTCCTCATTCCCTGCATTGTTGGGAATTTTTTTCAACATGCTAATGATATGCATTCTCCCAAGCTGAAAAACCTTCTGTATTGCACTCAATCTTAACACTCTTGAGCACCTGTGGGGGATTCTGTAGAGACGAGAGAGGAGTTAGACAGGACAGATGTGACAATTTGTCATGAACTTGTACACTCCGTGGTAAGAAGGGTCAAAGCAGTATATTCAAAATTATGGAGGGCGTACTAAGTACTAGAATATTATACATGTGTTGAATTACATCTAGGGTGTACTCATTTCTGCAATCCTTAATTGAAACAAAATTGGCTAATTTATTTGTTTTATGGCTTTTAATGACATTCCCAGGGGATACACAAACTGATAAAGTGTACACCTTAAAGGGTTAGTTCACCCAAAAATTGAAATTCTGTCAATAATTACTCACCCTCATGTCGTTTCACACTTGTAAGACCTTCGTCATCTTTGGAACACAAATTAAGATATTTTTGATAAAATTCGATGGCTCAGTGAGGCCTCCATTGACAGCAAGTTAATTAACACTTTTAGATGCCCAGAAAGCTACTAAAAACATATTTAAAACAGTTAATATGACTACAGTGGTTCAACCTTAATGTTATGAAGTGACGAGAATACTTTTTGCATGCCAAAAAAACAAAATAACGACTTCATTCACCAATCAACAATCTAGTGATGGACGATTTCAAAACACTGCTTCATGAAGCTTCGAAGATTTAAAAATCTCTTGTTTCGAATCAGTGGTTCGGACTGTGTATGAAACTGCCAAAATCAAGTGATTTCAGTAAACGAGGCTTCGTTACGTCATAAGTGTTTCGAAACGTTTCAAAATTTAAATGGTTCATGTGAGTTTGGCAGTTTGATACGCGCTCTGAACCGCTAATTCGAAACAAAAGATTCGTAAAGCTTTGAAACTTCATGAAGCAGTATTTTGAAATCGCCCATCACTAGATATGGTTGAATGAAGTCGTTATTTTATTTATTTTTTTATTTTTTTATTTTTTTGGCACACAAAAAGAATTCTCATAACTTCATAACATTAAGGTTGAACCACTGAAGTCACATGAACTGTTTTAAATATGTCTTTAGTACCTTTCTGGCCATTTGAAAGTGTTAATTACACAATTCTTGCTGTCAATGGAGGCCTCACTGAGCCATCGGATTTCAACAAAAATATCTTAATTTGTGTTCCGAAGATGAAAGGAGGTCTTACGGGTGTGGAACAATATGAGGGTGAGTAATTAATGACAGAATTATAATTTTTGGGTGAACTAACCCTTTAAATGCAATGTAATGTCACTTTAAGTAAAATCATTTGCTAAATTCATAAAAATTGTATGAAATATGCAAATGTATCTCTCTCCCCTCTAACAAGACAGACAGATATAGTATCACAGAACCCACCTCCATTTCCCTCCTTCCTTTTCCTCTATGGCTTAGAAGGTTGCTGTTTTTGTCCTTTGCAGTTAGTGAATGTTTGTGTCACTGTTGCTGGGCTGGGTTTTGCGGCCATGTACCATATGTCACATTACTATTTAATTTGCTCTGTGCATCTCCATGGCCTGGTGTAACATGATGTGTCATTGTGAGGTTAGGATTTGTGCAGTGTTGTATTTTGTTGGCGATATACCTCCGTTCCGTTGTTTCTATGTAAAAGGGATTGCGTTGTAGACAGCCACACATTCTAAAGCTGTCCATGGTGCTGAACTGGAGCGGCCCTGTGTAGATTTACCACTAGCAGTTCTGAAGTTGTGATTATGGGTTGGTGCTGTCCATGGTGCTGAAAATTGTTGCTGCTATATAAATACTTTCTCCTCACATGGCTCAACTCTGTGAAGTTACCCTGGCCATCTCCTGTTTCCACTAATTCCAGCCAAAGTGGCTTTATGGCTCATGAATCAGGCTGAAGACAGATTTGAAGGTTACATCACTTTGTAAGTCACCAAAATGCAATTTGATAGTGTAACCCCACCCCTAGCCCGACATACACAATAATTTACACACCTGTTGTGGCGGTGTATGTGTGTGTGCATGTATAATTATGTATGTGTGAACAGCATTGATATCAAAAGGAAATTACGTTTATCGGGGTGACTCCGCTCTGACCTTGGCGAAGCAATGATGGCGGAATTTTGATAGTACACACACTCACACACATGTTGTGGCCAGAAAAACACATGTTTATAGTTGAACTCTCCACACTCAGCAATGTTTTATGCCTGCCCCCTGTGTCCAGTCATTAGGACGAAACAGGACGGAGTAGGCACTCGGATGAATATTAACATGCATGCGTGGATTACATGGGGGACATCTGGCTCTTTATTTGACATTTTGACCTTTCTAATTCTCAGAAAGTGAATTCAAAAGTCTGTCTTAGTATTTTATGTAATCTAGTAAGGCTTTGTTGTGTTTCACAAAACAATTGGGTCAGGTGTTTTTTGTGCAGTTTTCAGTGCAGTGTTATCAGTAAAATAGAAGGAATTGTTAGCTGACTTTTCGGAGATATTGATGGATCACATAGGTCTTCAAGTCACCATCCAGATCAGCAGCCCTAAAACTACCACAAACACATTTATTACCCTTTTGAAACATTTTGTGGCCTTTCATGTTGGTTTTCAAAGAATGAATTTTGAGTTGCCCCTTACACGGACTTGCATGGACATACTGTCATGACAGGGAATGTGGGACAATTTATATCAGATAGCTAGAGTGTTAGATAGAGGGTGAAGGATTTTTAAAAGAGAGGCTACGTTCAGTCTGTCAGTGTTTGGGATTGACAACTGCATTTATTATACAGATGTAAATCTCAAAATGTCCTGTTAGCACAAAAGCTCACAATATGTCTTGAACACTATCTATATAATTGGAAGTCAAGCTTGTGTTCAATTTGTGGCGACATCCATAAAACTGTAAAGTCTTAACACAGATGACATGACAAGAGATCAATCTAATCTTTATTAACCAACTTCAGCTTTTAAACCTAATTTGAAAGTGGAGTATTTGAATCGGGTGCAGACCTCAAAACTGATGAGAGTAGCTCTGGTGAAAGACTGTGACTAGATCTAAAACCTTGATACACAACTTGTTTCTCTCTCTATAAGTCTTGATGACATAACAGACAACTAGTTGTTCAGTCTAGTTCCTCCAAACAGCAGGGTTGCCCCCAAAAAACAGTTGTGGGTCCTGAAAATTTACAGGTGTGAGTTTGGTTATAGAATACGGTTGTCACTCCTGAACTGTGTGTGAACACAACTGTATTAAGGACTCAAATTCAAGACTGACAACCGTATTCTGCTGCTGTGTGAACATGGCCATCGAGATCACCCACACAGATGTAATTGAGGTTCTTAAGAAGACTGAGCTGGAATGTTGGAGTATGGAGAGGAGGAGAACAGCGGGAGCCAGTGCAACTACAGAACACAGGCTGAAGTTGGACAAGAGTGGGTGGGAAGGAAAGAGTGACAGCAGGGAAGTGGAGAGAAGAAGCAGATGCAGGGAAAGGCACAATAAATGTGTGGTGCATTGGTTGAAGAAATCTGATTCCTTATCTAAATGTACCTGCAAGTTCTCTGTATCAGTAAGGTACAAGAGAGCACACTATATGTGAATATAGAAAGAGCTAAAGGGCATTAGGCATGACATGCAGTGGAGCATCTGCAACCCCTTCAGTCATGACTATATTCACAATGTGGCACACCTCTAGTGCCTGATTGCATAACTAAAAGGATCCCCTCACAACATAAATAAAATAAGTGCACATCTGAAAATTCTTTAAGTGCTGCCCTTCCACCAGTAGTTCCTGACATGTAAACTAAAGTTAATAATTGGCCTCTAACTCTGTGTCTACTCCAGGCGCAACTCGAGACTGCCTACACTCAAACGTTCCAAATCCATTTGTACTGATGTCAGACGTAAACATGGTGTAAGGATGCTGTTAAGCAGGTGGTTCGCATTAAGTGAAAGTGACGTGACTTGTAGCCAAGTATACATGGTGTCCCACACTTAGAATTTGCATTCTTCATTTCACCCATCCAAGTGCACACGCACAGCAGTGAGTATTGAACACACACGCTGTGAACACCCACCCGGAGCAGTGTGCTGCGGCGCCTGGGGCTGCGATTGGGGGTTAGGTGCCTTGCTCAAAGGCACCTCAGTTGTGGGTAATGTGGGTGGAGAGAGCGCAGTTCATTCACACCCCCCACCTACATTTCCTGCCGGTACTGAGACTCGAAACCGCGACTTTTGAGGTTACAAGTGCGACACTCTAACCATTAGGCCACAACTGCCCCAATGATGGGGCACCAATGATGATGTTTGACCAGTCAACATCAAGGTTCAAAACTGTTCATTGAGCATGACATTTTTCCTGAAGAATCACATTAGATACATCCAGCATAAGGGTCAATCAGGTGTAAATAGGGTGCTTTGTTTTAAGACAAGGCCAGGCAAGCAGGAACTGGAGTTTTCTCTGGATACACCATATTGTTTCAAGGAAGATTTGGTTGAGGCTTGCTTACAAAATCAGCAGTGTAGTGTGTGTTTGAGCGTGACTGTTTCTGTGGAACAGAATAGAATTGTTTTCGCTTCATCTCTCCTTCTCTGTCCCGTCACCAACTGTCTTCCTTCACTTGGTGACATTGTTTTTATCTTTGATCCCCTTTAGCTCTTGATTTTTGTCATCTCTCCTTCGTTAGCCATATTCTGCATCGAAATGACGTTGAGTTCCACCCGCAGCCAATCAGAGCCCTGGCTGGCCTGTCTCTCCGTGTGCCAGGCTCTCCGTGCATGCCCTGGTAGCCCGTTTGTGGCTTAACGAACAAACGAGCGTTAGCATCCCCTCCGTTTACACCCCTCCTTGCCAGCCTTCCCATCATCCCTCCCTCCATCTCTCGCTCCGTTTTTGCACATGCCACCGCAGCGCCCCCTAACCCACGTCACGTGAGCGCAGGGGCCCTAGCAACAGCGAGCGAGAGAGAGAGAGAGGGAAAAGTGGAGCGAGATAGGGAAAGAGGGAAAGAGGGAGGGGGAAGAGACGCAGAGCATTAATAAGTAATGGGCCGAACAGTTTGAAACCCGGTCCTCGTTAGCATTGCAGCGGCGCCATCATTTGCATGGGAGCTCCTAGAGCAAATTCAACAACAGCTTCAGCCCACACCCCTCTTTTTTTTCTCTCTCTCCATCTTCATGTTGTCTATCGTTCTCTCATCATGCATTCTCCTTCTGTCTCTTTATTTGTGATATTTCGGTATTTCTTTCCTGTCATCTTGTGCGCGTCTTCTTCCTCTTTTCCCTTCTGTTGTCGTTCTGTCGTTCTCCGCCCCTACCTCAGAGTCCCCTGGCATTCATGCGTTGCAATTTTCTTTTTGTTGTTGTTCTATTTTCCACACTATTGTGTATTTCACATTACTATTCATATCCTCTCTTACTCTGTTTCTTTTTACCTTGAAAATTATTGCAGGAAAATGGCGACTTTACTTCCGGTAGGGTTTTATTTTTAGACCAGATCTTTCTCAGCGGCCCTGTGCCGAGAGAGCGAGAGAGTTTGCCTGCCCTCCTGACATCGAGTAACAAAAAAATACACATTCTCGAACATGTATACAAACCTCTTTCCTCTTTCTGTGTGTGTGAGTGTGTTTCTCTGGCCTTTGGGAGTCTGTGTAGAGTGAGATGTAACTGGAAGTTTGCCATGCTCCACACATAAATCCAATTCCACATGTTTTTTTCTTCTCTTGGTCTGACATGATGCCCCAGGCTGCCCACGCTACACACTCCAGCACTACCACAGAGCCGTGTATGTGTGTGGTACACTCAAGCCCTTGTTTTAGACAGACCTTACATGCCCCCCTCTAATCCTTCATGCACACACACACACCTCAAGGCGAAGGAAGACTAGACAAGAATTGATCTGCACTCCCAAACAGAACTGATCGCAAGGAGATGTGGGACTAATATGTGCATAGCTCTGTCTGTCTCTCTTTTAATCCATCAATCTCCATTTTTTAATCTGTACACCCAATGGTTCACTTCTTGTGTGAAGACAAATGTCTTATGGATAGTCACACACACACACACACACACACACACACACACACACACACACACACACACACACACACACACACACACACACACACACACACACACACACACACACACAGGTGCATGCATTTTCTTTAAAGCATAAATCAATACTCAAATAAAGGACTCCACTTATATAAGTAGCAGATGTTGAAACCATGGCTTAGTGGTTAGTGCAACTGTGGTGCTCATATGGGAAATGTGGGTTTGAATATGGCTTGCAACGTTTCCCTATTCCATTCCTTCTCCTCCTTAGCCAAAAATAAGATAAAATAAAACGAGAAGCAGACAAATTAGATATAGAGATATGGAGAAAATGAGTGGATGAAAATAAAAATTGAGGGAGTATGGAGTGATTTCACGATTATGTCATATAAAAACTTGATGACACAAAACCGAAATTTAAGTTGCTGTTTTCTGAAAAAAAAAAAAAGGATTTTGATCTGAAATCTCATTTTAAAATGATTGAGATGTAAAAAACTTTTTTGGAAGCTAAATTTTCAGCAAATATCGGCTGTTCCTACCTGACCTCACGAGGAAACATAACTATTTTACAGGGTGGTGATTTCATACGATGCAATTTGTATGAAAAACATACAATTTTTAGAAAAATTTATGTGTAAAGTTTAACCCCTAAACCTAACCCTCAGTGGGACATAAGTAGATCATATAAAAACGTACAAAAGAGATTGTACAAATTCAAATTTATTAGCTACCAATTTTCCAAAATGTTAATAATTTTGATAGTTGCCATGAAACTGTGTTGACTGATCATCACACATATCTATTGTTAAAGTTTAACTTCTGAAGATGTGAAATATAGCACATCATATGATTTTATTTATTTATTTATTTTTTGTATAGAAAAGAGCAGTTTGTATAGAAAAGAGCAGTATGAATATTACTCAAAACATCTCCTTTTGTGTTCTTCAGAAGAAACTGGTTTGCACAACATAAATAAATAATGACAGAATTTTAATTTTTGGGTGAAATATCTGTTTAATATTTCACTTCATTTGTGCAACAAATTATACAGCTAAGGGTGAAAAAAATAAAGGCGAAGTGAAAAAGAAAAAGTGCGAGAAAGAGAGACCTTGTATCCCTGGTTGCTGATATTTAATTTACCAGTCTTCACAATGAGAAAGATCCAAGCGACTGCGATTAAACCAAAATTACTCACTGACTACCTCTCTTTCTCTCGCTCTCTCTCCCTCCCTGGTCTCTCTCTCCGGGTGAAATGTTGTGACAGCATTGCGCTGATGTTGTAGGGGGTTAAAGTCACCAAGTGCATATTATCCTGTAAGGCTTAATATGCAGGTTGAAGCGCGAGGGCCGACTCTTAAATTACAGTTTGCTGGGCCTAGCACTCAGCATGACAACAATACCTACACAGACACCGTGTTACGTCTATACACACACTTATACACACGTATGCTCATGCTTAGCTGTCATACGAATATTCATTCAGCAATACATTTTTGTGACGCAAATAATCACACATCCATACACGCACACCTAATTCTGTGCACACATACTTCATTTCATTGTCTTATCACATGGCCATGACATTCACACAGACGCATGCTGAATTTATCTTTGTTTCCAGCCATTGTCTTTGTTTGTCTGTAGCTACTATCTGCATGTGTGTGTGTGTGTGTGAGTGAGCTGCTTGTTATAGTGATGGAGTGTGTGTGTGGGCTGCCGAGTCAAGCCTGTCCTCTCCGCTTTCATAAATCTGCGTTGGATGAAGCTCTCGAGCCATAAAATGCATCGATCGCCATCCTTCACACACACGCATGCTCTTCCCACTGGGTAATCCTGCTTTCTGTAGGAACGTTGTGTCTTGTTGAGTGATTTTTGAATGTACAAGTCTGTCCTAATGTAAATGGATAAAGAAGACACATGGCAAATAGTCAACTAATGATACCACATCTAATGTAAACACATCTTCATGTTTTTAATGAGTCACAGTGTGGATATGACTCCAGATGTTGACCTATAGCTGAAGGTTTAGTCTTAAAGTCTGTATTTGTGTCAGGCTTGTGTTTTGTGAGTTTTTACATTTCCAGTCCAGTTAGTTTTCTCATAACAGTGCGGTTGACCCAATCCACATGCCTTGCCTGCCTGGAGAAACTAGGACACACACAGGGACTGACTGACTGTTTTCACACACTGACATACTTTGCTGTTGTTATTGTGACCAGTGATGTGCAGTTTAGCAGAACACAGACAAACTATTTTACACACACACATTTTATTGCTCTGAGGTTGCTCTTTCATAGCTCAGGAGACTTCTACGTTGTTTCAATTAAGTATTAACTTTATCTGTTATTAAGAAGCGTCTTCGCCAATTGGATCACAAGTGGACGACACTAAACACAGGTGTAAACGGGGTCTAAAACTTTTTGAGGTTGTCCACTTTCGACTACATCCAGGGGTAATTGAAAACGCCTTTGACTGGATTGCTTTCATAGTGTAGACACTCATGTGGTCGAAAGGCTGCCTACTCTCCACCTACTGACCTAATGCGTAAACATTATGGGAAGCGCGCTAGCCAGACAGGATTTAAACTGTCGACTGAAGACCCAAGTTTGGTTTGAAGACGAAAAACGTGCCAAGCACAATGTTCTCTCACCATTCCTGGTCTCCATGCGCGTTCATATGCACATTGTCCATTAGATCAAAAGATCTGAAAAACCTATACATTTACCCACCCATAGACCCTCCCCTCAAAGAAATCTTGGCAGAAGTGGTTGAAAGTGGGCAAAAGAGATGGATTAAAACACCAGTTATAAACGGGAATGCGTCTCCCTCATATACTTGTGATCCGATCGACCAAAACACATCTTAATAACAGGTATAAATAGGGCCTTAGAGGTTTTTGATGATGTTACCCCTTCAGTGTTCTCAAGATCCTTCAAGATCTCAATGTTCACATTAAAAAACTCTGCCAATGAAAACACACACGACCACAATCAAACATCTTATTTGTCTTTTTGTGTCAGGAATATTCACAGCTAAAATGTACTGGATTGAATAAGAAGGACTGAAAAGGAGGGTAAACGTTTATCACCCACTTCTGGTTTCTGCACGAGGGCTGCAAAGTAAAATACGGCCTTCGTGGATGTATAGATAAATCAGAGTGGAGTCAGGCCTCACTGATGTGAAATGAACGTGACAGTAATATACTGTTACAATAACATACACATCAAATATTAAAACACTCTCTCTTTCTTAGTCTGTAATGGATTACTTGTTGTGTCTTTCAAAAATTATTTCATATCTATACATGTATTAGTTTTTGTATGTGGTAACTGGAGACTGGTGGTCTCAGTGAGTAAGATTTCCTACCAGTTAGAACATTTGGATTTTTGTTAGTCCAAAGATGGTTATTCTATCTGTGAATGACTGAGTTGATTTCCTGTGGTTGAAGATTTGCATATGAAGGTGGTACTGAATGTATTTTAGAGAATCATAAAGGCTTCAGTGTTTTTTTATTATTTTGTGGGTCAATGAAATTCATGTGCACATGTTTATATCATCTCTTCTCTGTCTTCAGGTAACAGGTTTTTCCTGACATCATATGGGGCCCTCTACATATCTGACGTTCAGAAAGAGGATGCCCTGTCCACCTATCGCTGCATCACCAAGCACAAATACAGCGGAGAAACCAGGCAGAGCAATGGGGCTCGTCTCTCTGTGCTGGGTGAGTATAAGCATTTGTGTGGGTGACATTTTTGTCATTTTTGTCAATCATAGTGCACTACCATATTTTCGTAATTGGTTTTGTTACTGTCTTAAATGTGATTCTTTGAGAAAAAACATTAACATTCAAATTTATGTCATTGATATTTAAAGGGATTATATTCTACATTTTAATTATATTTTTCCCTCAAGGCCACTTATGATGTAAGTCAAAGGTTCTTGAACAAAAAACAAAAAAAAAACAAACAAACAAACAAAAAAAAACCGAGCATTTTCTACCTTTACTTAGACCATTAAAATTAATAAGGCAATTTTGTTACTGTACCTTTAAGATTTATGTATGTAAATGTGCTGATTTGTTATAATTCAATATTGCTTGGTCTTACTCTCTTTCCATAGACCCCACTGAATCCCCGCCTTCTGTGATGGACAGTTTCCAGTCAGGAGAGGTACAAGTGGGGCGCAGCATAGAGTTGCCCTGCATCGCTTCCGGTTACCCAAACCCCACCATCCGCTGGCTGAAGGATGGGAGGCCGCTTCCCGCTGACTCCCGCTGGACGCGGCGACTGACCGGCCTCACAATCAGCGATCTCCGCCTGGAAGACTCTGGAAACTACATCTGTGAAGTCACCAACAGCTTTGGCTCCAAAGAGGTCACAGGACACCTTAATGTCATCGGTAAGGAGAAAACAGAAATAAAGAGCAAAAGGGAAAGAGGGGAGGTACAAAAAGGACTTGTGGTAGGACAAGAGTAAATTATATAAAACATCACCATTATACATTTGGTTAGGGAAAAATGCAAGCTTTTCAAAAGTTACAAGCTATCTTCACCCTTTAAATTGTAGAATATGTTCTCGGATCAACGTCCTTGTTGGACCTGGAACTACATTCCTGAACTTGGATTTTAGGGTTAGTGCATAGGGAAAGGGCCGTGGTTGGAGCTTCAGCATCATTCTTATGACCATTCTTACTGGACAACAGAATGTCCAGTAACATGTATACTTGGCAAAATCTTATAATCCTTTTCACTTACCATAGGCAGGACATTCTTGTTGGTCCTTGAACAACATTCCTATTAAACAGTCATACTTACACATAAGGATATAGCTGTGGTTAGGCTTCAACACATTTTTTTTCAACCTATAGTGTTAGCTATAGTGTATAACTGTTTGTTTGACTGAAATGTTCTGTAATGTGCAACTTGATAGTAGCCAATTACTCTATTCCCCAAAGCAGAAACCAAAACCCTTTGGCAGGTGTCCTCATCCTTGTTTCTAGAGATCAACCTTCCTATAGAAGGATTAGTTCTGGCCTTGCTTTCAGTTAACCTCCCTGTGATTTTCAACTGAATCCAAAGAACTTGATTTGCTGGCTCAGGTGTGTTGGAGCTCAAGGAACAGGGATGAGGGGACTTCCCCCAGGGTTTTGGCTCCCCTATAGAAGTACCCACCATTGAAGTAGAAGCATTAACCCAATCATGAAAAAACCAGGGCCAGTGGATCTGGGTCACCTGTTGGGGGTCAGTTTATGGAGTGATATGTTTGTCCATCTCTTACAAAATCCTGGAATATCCACAACCTTTCATTCGAAGGAGAGGGTCCAGGTCAAGTAGGTTCAACACCATGCCATCGGACCAATCTAGTGCCCCATATCTCCTGTGCAGTTATGTCATAGGGAGAAAGAGATATCAAACGGAGTGTACCAGAGAGTAAGCACATTTGTGTTTAAGTGATTTTGGCACACTGATAGACCTCTGCCACCTTCTCTGTGACTTACAGAGAAAGTAATATGAGAGGATTGGAAGACTGTTGTGGCCTTTCCAGTCTGACCCCTGTTCTACCAGAAATGTGTGTATGTGTTCGAACAGGCATGGGAAGGTATTGGCTGGCGTCTTAATGTGAAAGGAAGAGGGGAATAAAGGAATGGGAGGTGGGATGGACATTTGGACGTTTAGCCGGTGGGCACATCACATCAGTGTGCTCACACAGATTCTGACAGGACAGGAGGAGAGGAGGGCGCACACACACCATCATGCACCACAGAGGCCTCCAGCACATAGCACCAGCTGCCTTATTGTTCACTGACATTTTCTCTATCTATCTATCTATCTATCTATCTATCTATCTATCTATCTATCTATCTATCTATCTATCTATCTATCTATCTATCTATCTATCTATCTGTCTGTCTGTCTGTCTGTCTGTCTGTCTGTGTCTATCTATCTATCTATCTATCTATCTATCTATCTATCTATCTATCTATCTATCTATCTATCTGTCTGTCTGTCTGTCTGTCTGTCTGTCTGTCTGTCTGTCTGTGTCTATCTATCTATCTATCTATCTATCACAACAAAGGACCGATAAGGTACAACATAATTTGAACTTTTAGTGTCCATATTTATCCAAGGCTAGCATATTTTTCCAATTGTTTTCAATGGGAGTAGCACTTTTTTAAAATGTCAAGAGCGTAACAAGGCGCTAAGCATCTATTTCACGTGGAGCACTCAGCGTTTTTACCGGTCGCCGACAGTAGAAGAATGTTCAACTTTGGGTAAAACGCAGTGCTCATCACTGTCACTTTGTACCCAGCCATCCAATCACAGCGGAGGAGGGGCGGGACAAATACAACACTGACCAACCGCCACATTCTGCTTGTACAATGTCAACAACAAGCATAATAACAGAACAAAATAATTTAAAATAAGAGCTAGAGCAAATACTTTACATTGTATTGATGTTTTATATATAGAAACGGTACAGAAATAAACTATCTGTGAAATGGGATATTCTGTATCATAGTAAGCAAAGTGTCTCAACTGAAAAAAACACTGAAGTGTTCTCAAGCGCTCACAGCTAGGCATTTTCAGCAGAGCGCCTAGCATTTCAGCTGGCTATCACTTTGGTGGACACATGGGCTTACACTAAAATAATATATATATTTTTTCTGAATTTTACCCTCAGACTCAAACAACTCTCTCTCTCTCTGTCTTACTTTTTCTCCACAGAGCCTCTGAGAGTTACATTATCCCCCAAGAACCTGAAAACAGGCATCAGCAGCACAGTGATTCTGTCCTGTGCTGTTCAGGGCTCACCCCACTTCACCGTCTCCTGGTTCCGCAACACAGAACCCATTGTGCCTGACCAGCACTTCTCCATCCAGGGAGCCCACAACGAGACACTCTTCATCACGGCAGCCCAGAAAAGACACTCAGGGGCATATCAGTGCTTTGCCACCCGCAAGGGTCAGACCGCACAGGACTTCTCCATCATACTGCTTGAGGGTGAGTGGATAATGGGATAGTGTTGAAGGTTGTGGTTCGGATTCTAACTCTGCAGTGGTTAAATTTATTTTTTGACAAGTTCCAAAATTAGATTACTATTATTTTTAAGCAAGTTACACCGTGTCCTACACAGGCACGACACAACAAGTTTCCAGTAACAGGTACTTTTTCTGTCTGTAATGAACATAAAATACAGCATAACAGTCAATCAGAATATATCTGTTTTTTAATTTACAGAAACAGAAAGGAACCAGGCAATTTAGGGCTAGTAGTAAAAAAAAAAAAAATAGCTTAAATTATCCCTAGGGTTTGTAAAACTCTGGATTAAGTAAACTTGTATTTTTCAATTTAAATTTATTGAATTATTTGTTTATTTGAATTTATTGTTTATATTCAAAAATTCAGTAATTTTTTTTTTTTTTTTCAGTCATATCTGGTTAGGACATGGATTTATAGTTCAATTCAGCATGAGTAAAATTTAGTATTAGTAAAATGTACTGCTTTTCATACTGTTCGTATGAAATAAACATTTCAGCAGTGTGCCTTTCAAAGATTATGAAGTGTTCTATCTGTATTCCTCTCTCTTTTTCCTGTCAGACGGCACCCCACGGATCGTCTCGTCTTTCAGTGAGCGCGTGGTAGCCCCTGGCGAGCCCTTCTCTCTCATGTGTGCGGCCAAAGGCGCCCCTCCCCCCACCATCACCTGGACGCTGGACGACGAGCCGGTAGCGCGGGACTCGGCGCACCGGGCCAGCCAGTACACGCTCTCCGACGGCTCCACTGTCTCGCACGTCAATGTCACCAACCCCCAGATCCGCGATGGGGGCGTGTACCGCTGCGCCGCACGCAACTCGGCCGGTAGCGCCGAGTACCAAGCGCGCATAAACGTAAGAGGTGCCTGTCTACTTTTCAATCTCAGACGTTTAGGGTTATAACCCGCCACCTCCCCGACCCCTGACCTCCTCCACCTCATCTCAAGTCCAGATGTCATCACTTCTGATCAACTCAAGTGTCATTGTGTGTGTGCGTGGGTGGGGCGGGTGGGTGTATGTGTGTGGGTGGAGCGTCTTATGTTGTTTGTTCATCGCAGCACTGTCACCTGTGCGTTTTCTCATCTTGAACAGCATTCGTTCTACTGTCAGATCATCTGTTTGTGTTCTCTGTATCTTTCCACTTCTCCTGTTTGTCTCTCCATCTGCTGAGTCTTTGTTCCTCTCTTTCACACATACACGGTGTCTCTGTTTCAATGTCGCCGGCTGGCTGGCACACGTGTGGTGTCCTGGCTGTTCTGGGACAGAGTGGAGAGCTGGCAGCAGGGAGACGCCATCACGCCAAAGAGAAAAGAGACACGTCAGCTAAGATACCAGACTGAGAGAAGAGAAGAGATGAGTTGAAATGGTAGAGAAGGGTAGAAACAAGGGAAAGTACTTCAGTTAGAAAAGAGAAGAGAGGACAGAAGTGGAGAAAAGAAGAGACCAAAACTTAAAGAAGATATTAGTAGGATAGATGAGAAGGAGAGAAAAGAGATAAAACTAGAAGTAGATAGAGAAGGAGATGAAAAAATCTCTTAGGATAGGAGAGAAGTGGAGCAAAGATAAGAGAAGAGGAGAGAAATGGAGAGGAGAGAAACAACTCAAAGAAGGGAAAGGAGAAAAATTAGAAGGTATTAGAGAAGCAGAGCAGAAACCAGATGAGAGAACGCAAGTGGAGAAGGAGTGTAGAGAAGCGAGCAGACAAGAGTGGAGATAATATAAATGAAGTAGTGACAGATCCTTTTTCTTTCTTTTCTTCTTTTTTTAACATATTATGACATGTTAGGATTTCAATAGAACTTAGTCAGGGTAGCGCCATACTTAATTTTTGACAGGACTGAAAACGAGGCTGTGAGGGATAGAATACAGTGCGTTCAATGGATTGTACTGTTGTTTAGCAACAATCTGATTGTTCAGCTGAAGAAATGTATTTCCAAACAAAACTTTCAGTGGACAAAAACTCCATAAAACTATTTTAAAAGTTGTGAATTCTGAAAATTCATGATCTGGGACTCTAATACAGTGCATGCCATTTTAAAGACTATACGTCTATCGCTTACATCCTCACTTTCTCAATATTGATTATATCTATATGTATGGTGGCCAAGAGAGCTCAACACGCTGCAACTGAAAAACAACATTTAAATAGAAAAAACACCAGCAAATTAAGAAAACGTCTTCATCAGTTTGACAACATGTGTGCTACAAATACTCACAACGCACCCACATACAGAAACGCGTTGCAAATACTTGCAATGCACCCAAATACAGAAACGGGCAGCAAATATTCACAACACACCCAAAAACAGAAACACATTGTAAATACTCACAACGCACCCAAATACAGAACATACTGCAAATACTCACAACACTCCCAAATACAGAAACGGGCAGCAAATACTCACAACACACCCAAACACAGAAACACATTGTAAATACTCACAACGCACCCAAATACAGAACATACTGCAAATACTCACAACACTCCCAAATACAGAAACGGGCAGCAAATACTCACAACGCACCCAAACACAGAAACACATTGTAAATACTCACAACGCACCCAAATACAGAACACACTGCAAATACTCACAACACACCCAAATACATAAACACGTTGTAAATACTCACAATGCAACCAAATACAGAAATGTGCTGCAAATACTCACAATGCAACCAAATATACAAACGTTCTGCAAATACTCACAATGCAACCAACTACAGAAACGCACTGCAAATACTCACAATGCAACCAACTACAGAAACGCACTGCAAATACTCACAATGCAACCAACTATAGAAACGTGCTGCAAATACTCACAACGCAACCAACTACAGAAACACACTGCAAATACTCACAACGCAACCAACTACAGAAACGCTCTGCAAATACTCACAATGCAACCAACTACAGAAACGCACTGCAAATACTCACAATGCAACCAACTACAGAAAAGCACTGCAAATACTCACAATGCAACCAACTACAGAAAAGCACTGCAAATACTCACAACGCAACCAACTACAGAAAAGCACTGCAAATACTCACAACGCAACCAACTACAAAAACGCACTGCAAATACTCACAATGCAACAAACTACAGAAACGCACTGCAAATACTCACAACGCAACCAACTACAGAAACGCACTGCAAATACTCACAACGCAACCAACTACAGAAACGCACTGCAAATTCTCACAATGCAACCAACTACAGAAACGCGCTGTAAATACTCACAACGCAACCAACTACAGAAACGCACTGCAAATACTCACAATGCAACCAACTACAGAAACGCACTGCAAATACTCACAATGCAACCAACTACAGAAACGCACTGCAAATACTCACAACGCAACCAACTACAGAAACACACTGCAAATACTCACAACACAGCCAACTACAAATGCACTACAAATACTCATATTGCAACCAACTACAGAAACGCACTGCAAATACTCACAATGCAACCAACTACAGAAACACACTGCAAATACTCACAATGCAACCAACTACAGAAACACACTGCAAATACTCACAACGCAACCAACTACAGAAACACACTGCAAATACTCACAATGCAACCAACTACAGAAACACACTGCAAATACTCACAACGCAACCAACTACAGAAACACACTGCAAATACTCACAATGCAACCAACTACAGAAACACACTGCAAATACTCACAACGCAACCAACTACAAACGCACTACAAATACTCATATTGCAACCAACTACAGAAACACACTGCAAATACTCACAACGCAACCAACTACAAACGCACTACAAATACTCATATTGCAACCAACTACAGAAACACACTGCAAATACTCACAATGTACCCAAATACAGAAACACACTGCAAAAGTTCACAATGCAACCAAATACAGAAATGCGCTATAAATGCTTGCAGTGCATCCAAATACAGAATGTTAAAATAAACAAAAAGCTCACATTTTTTGTCAAGATGATGTAGAGGTTTTCTTAATTTGCTGGTGTTTTTTCTTCGGTTGCAACGCGTTTTCTTCGGTTGGATTCGATATGGTGTCTAATGAGTAAGTAATGAGTACTGATTATATCAGAGACAAAGTGGAATACAAAATTCTGCTCATGGTTACTTAGTTAACTTGCGACTAAGTGCCTCAAAAAATTATTTTAATATCTTTTACCTGATACTTTTTGGTACATTTGGAAGAGAGAAACAAGAGGCCTCAGCTCTGAAATAAATATCTTTTTAAAGATCTGATGCCACTTACCTGACAATTCTAGTAATAAGTTCATCCTCAGTAGTGCTTGTTTTATCAATCCAGTACCTTGTAAACAAAGACTTTGTTTCCAGTCGGACAGATAAAACCCAGTGCGTCATTTCTCTTGGAAGTTGCGGTAAACCAGCCAATCAGATTAGGTTTGCTAGATCGAGACAGTTTTGTGCATAATATGCATCAAACGGTTGGTGAACGGTCTGTGGGCGTGCCGTCTGAGTGAGATTGAGTTGTGTTGACAGGCCTGTTGAATTCAGCCTCTCTTCCTCTCTCTCTCTCTCTGAAATGTTCAGTTATGACATATCTGTCTGCTTTAAGGAGACATGCCAGAACAATCATCGCAGTGAGAATGAGACCCCATGCCAGGGAGCCACAGTTAGTGCACACACACACACTGAATGATCCCAATGCTCATGGACACACTCATATAGTCTTAAAACACTACTGCCTGACTAATATACTCTGAGCGCAGTGCGCTCATAAAAACTGACAGCATTGACTTTACCACACACTCTTATCCATCTCACGCGCACACATTTATTTTTGAAATGATAGTTTCGCAACACAATATTTAACAAACACAGACACCAGTGAGCAATCAGGCCCATTCTTCCTGTGAACAGTACAATAGAGTTGCTCAGTTACTGTCTGGATCCTTATCTAAGTTCATACATTCATATATTATGTTTGAGAACAAAAGAAAAATAGAGAAATAGAAAGACAGCCAGAGAATAACTGTGAAGAAGAGAGAAGAGGGATACTGTGCGACAGTCTTCTTGAATAATACATCAGGGTTGACTTGTCAGAGCGGTGACTTCAAAGCACAACGCACGCTGAGCTGAGAGAAAGGGAAAGAGAGCAACAGAAGAAGAGAGAGAGATACGAGGATGAGGAGTGGGCTGTTAGAGAGGATGAGAATATTTGTGTGCATAAAATCTCCATATGCCCCATCGACGATTTATAAACCGATCCGCCCTCCATTTTGAGGGAAACAAAATGTCCTTCTTCGTCTTCTCGTGCTTTTGGTTCCTCTATTTTTACACCTAAGCCACCTTGTCTCTATTCTTTCTGCATCTTCAGGCATTGGCCATTCAAATCTTGACAGTGTTTCACCATCCATTCGTTCATATACCCCTCCATCCTCGTGTGTGATCTGAGAGCAGAGTCCTGAAGAAAGTCAGCCTTGACTTTTTCCCAAAACAAAGAAAACAAAACAAACACAAATCGGTCATTATTAACCTTTTCAATTTCGGCAATGACTGGTCTTGCTAGCAAGAACCAGAAGCTGTTAGCATATGCTAATCACATGAAAGGGCATTCGCACTGACAGTGTTTAGCAAGTTTCATGATAGTTGGTGATTTGAGGTGACTAGAGACAAAAATTTGAGCAAACTTTATGCAAATGCACAGTGACTACTAGATAGTGGAGCTCACATTATTCTCTTCATGAAACTGAAGTCGAGCAGGAATGTGTACTAGCTATCAACAGCCTGCTAAAAAAAATAGCATAAACAAGCCTAAGGTGTTTTTTTGGCTGTTGAAGATGGCCTCCTAGCCTGGCTAACCTGGTGTTCAGCTGATTTAACAAGCTGAAAAGCAGAACCAGAAGCTGTTAGCATATGCTAATCACGTGAAAGGGCATTCGTACTGACAGTTTTGCAGTGACAGAGCAAGTTTCAGCAATAGTTGGTGATTTGAGGTGACAAGAGACAAAGATTTTCAGCAAATCTGAGCAAACTTTATGCAAATGCACAGTGACTACTAGATAGTGGAGCTCACATTATTCTCTTCATGAAACTGAAGTCAAAGCAGGAATGTGTACTAGCTATCAACAGCCTGTTAAAAAATAGCATAACCATGCCTAAGGTGGTTTTTGCCGGTTGTAAAATGACTGGTTTAGCAAGCTGAAAAGTGCCCCCAAACCATCAAAACAGACCAGCCTGACCAGCTTGAATACAATCTAACAGCTTAGGCTAATTTAAGCTGTAAAAAAATCTCATTAAGTCAGTACAGTGACTTTGCAAACTCCAACGCTTAAATGTATGTCAGTGTGAATGCCACCTCAAAATTCAGACTACTGACCAGTTCCAATAAAAAGCATCAACACATTATAGAATTACTTTTCAAATGCCATTCAGTAGCTATTTTGCATTTAGCTTATCAAACTTAACTGATTTAGCTGTTAGCAGGCCAACATGGCACAATTAAATAATAAAATAATTCTAAGGCCTCTGCTCTCGCAGTCCTCAATCCTTTAAATGTGTATTTTGGGATGTTGCTATCAAATGTAATGTTGTATTTTCACTCTGACCACACAAACACTTTAGGTTAGTATTTTATTGTTAAGATTACGCCGCACATAGCATTACTGTTAAATCCATTAACTTGGCATAGGCTATTAATGTAGCTGCAGATACACACCTCATTCAGTTGCTAGATTTATAAAGGCATGGTTTGTGTCTACGATATGTGCCAAGCTCTGATCAAGGATATGATACAAGCCACATTGAAACTAGATGCACACACCATCTACACCACAATCTGTGCTATGAAGACCAAGGGCATTCTAACCCCCTCCTCCCCCTCCACCACTCACTCTTCTCCTTTCTTCCTCCCACATTTCTCCCTTCTTTACCCAAAATATCCATGCAAAACCTGGTCTTCCATCTCCCACTCTCTCTCAAATCCTTTTCTTTTACCCTTTTCTACCCGCCACATTCTCCCTCTTTTTTTGTCTTCTTCTTCTTTCTCTCTCTCTCTCTCTCTCTCTCTCTCTTCCTTGCTCTTGCTTTTTTCTCTCTTGCAGGTCCTCCCAGTATCCGGGCCATGCGGAACATCACAGCCGTGGCCGGTCGCAACACTTTCATTAACTGTCGTGTGATTGGTTACCCCTATTACTCCATCAAGTGGTATAAAGACGGGGTGCCGTTGCCAGACAACCATCGTCAGGTGGTGTACGAGAACGGGACTCTGAAGTTGAGCGATGTGCAGAAGGGCATGGATGAGGGGGCGTATCAGTGCAGTGTGCTCATCCAACCCCAGCTCTCCATCAGCCAGACTGTCTACGTCACAGTCAAAGGTTTGTGCTTACTACCAATTATTTTGGGGATGTTCATGGCCACTTAAAAAAAGTCAGAAGCTTTTTAGATGAACCCAAAAAAGTCAGAAGGGCACTCTACAGGTTTTTACGTAAAAAAAAATAAAATAAATAAAAATAAAAATAAATGAACATCAAGATTGTAAGCAAAAAACTGCTCATAAATCTTTTATATCTTTGTTTATTTAAGATTTAGTGCAAACTCCTTCATACCAGTGTGAAGTTGAATGATCCACATAATTTTTTTATCATCATAGACAAACAAAAATCCTCCATTATGCACAGTAAATAGTTTCTTTGTGGTAAATTGTGATGTTTTAAATATATAGGCTATATATAACTTTGTGTTGAATAGTCATTTTGGATTTTGTATAAAATCCTTCACACCTATTTATATATAATCATCATCATCAAATATTATCAAATAGGTCTTTTTTATTGTATTTTTTGTTGTTGTTGTTGTTGTTGTTGTTGTTGTTGTTATATTGGGAATCTTAACTTTGGATATAATTTCGAATGGGCACAAGCATAGTAAGACCAAACAGATTAATTTTCTAAAACACTAAGCCACTAAAGGCTAATATGGCTATTTATGGAAGCAAAACCACCATCTAGAGCAGTTTTTTTATGTACACATTTTTTTTTTTTTTTTACATAAATACCATAAAAATTATAGCACTTTGCAATAAACCTTTTAGCAGAACATTTAAAGATCCCTTCCAACCTTTCCAAGCTGGATTGGTATTATGCATTTTCAGGGGGTGCTTAATAAACTGACAAACTTTAAATCTGCAGAATATCTCTGAAGATTTGCCTGTATTAAAGCTCCGTAGAAGAGAAAACCCGTCAAAATAATAGTCCCGCATTTGTAAAGAAGATCTAATACATATTTAAACTTACAAAAAATATTAAAATGTATACAAAATAGGGCTGGGCGATATATCGCCTGCGATTGTCAGGTGACGGCAGGTGATGGCGATTTAGCGGCAATCAAGGAACCGGCTTTACTGACAACATGCGCGTGACAATCACATGTGATATATCACCCAGCCCTAATACAAAAACAAAGAGTCCCAAGTATCGGATCGGGTATCAGCAAATACTCAGTATTCAATGGGTGGATTCAGATGGGTGGAACTTTATTGGGATGTCCCTAAATTTATTTTATGATGCATTAATGTCAGTTAGTCAGACTGGATTTAGCTCTATACCAATTTTTTTTCGAGCTATCCAAACTTTTTTTTTTTTTAAAGATTGGCATCAGACATGGTGTCAATAGCCTTTGTGTGAAATTGCATGTTTGCTGCTAATACTGTATATTTTGCATTGTTGAGACGCATTAGATTTAGTTTGAATGTGACTAAACAATGTGTTCACACTAAGTCAGAAATATTGTGTTGTATTCATACATTTTCATTCGTTTTTATTTACTTCCATTTTGTAGGTCCTTTTTTGATTGTTCATATGCTGAACGATTTATTCAGGTGTCCACAGAGAATGAAACAAAAATTGGCGTAAATCGTTTTAGTGTGAAACTTTATTTGTCATTTAGTAACATTGGATTTGGTGTGAAGAGGCTGCCCTGAGAGAATTTTTTGGACTTGAGCCTAGTCAGTGGGGTATCTTGATTTTTTTTTTTGGAGGATTTCCAAAAAGGAAAAAAAAACACTCCATTTGGGGTTTGGCATTTCTTGATAACATCTTCAATGAAAGGATGCCCACTGTACAGTACTTCATCTTTTAAATTTCTTTTGAAAGTGTAGTGGTTTATTGTGGCCGAATGAGTGTGTTTTGGTAAATGGAGTGTGTTTTGCATTAGAATGAGTGTATATTTAAGCTGTAGGCGGGTGGTGAAGGTTGGGTTGGTCTTTCCCATCCGTTGGCACAAGGACCCTGAAAGAAAGCACACCACTAATAGCCTCTGATTAACAGGATTACAGGCCTTCTGCAGCATTACAACCATTCATCAATTACCCAGTGTATTTAGCATGTGTATATGTGTGGGGGTGTTATTTTCAGTATGTTAAATCTAAATAAAAGGAAGGTCACTCTTTTTGAATCTTCACTTCACCGTGTGTGTCCATACAAGGGGCTACAGCTACTGGTACAAAGACAGCGAGGTGTAGTGTGTGCGTTTGCGTGAATGCGTGTGTGTGTTTGTACCGGTACAACTGAACACTGACTCCAGTGTGAAGTCAGTATAGTGTGCTGCTTGTCTTGTCATGTCTCTGATTTAATTAGCTGAATTTTAACGAGCCCCAGATTAAATCCCCCAGATGTCTCAGATGGAGCCCCCCACCTCTGTTTCCATGGCAATGCCATTATTCCCCATGCCAATTGGGCTCTAATTAGAGCAGCTATTATGGGCTGGAGGGGTGGGATGTGTGTGAGCGTATATGTGTGTGTGCATTTTTGGGAGGGTGATGGGGTCAGTATTACATTGCAGACTACGAAAGGTTCGAATTTTGATACTGAAGATCTCTCGCTCTCTTTCTCCATCAGTTCCTCCCCTCATCCAGCCCTTTGACTTCCCTCCCACCTCCATTGGTAAACTGATGTACATAGCGTGTGTGGTGTCCTCCGGAGACATGCCAATCCGGATCACCTGGAGGAAAGACGGGCAGGAGATTGTGTCGGGAACATCGGGAGTCACCATCGAAACCAAGGAGTTCATGAGCTCTCTTCAGATCTCCGAAGTTTCGCTCAAGCACAACGGAAACTATACCTGTATTGCAAGCAACAACGCAGCAACTGTCAGTTCGGAGAGACAACTCATTGTGACAGGTGAGTTATAGAGGAATATAGTAGGATAAGATGCTAAGTGTGATTTCACCAATTAGGACATTTTTCGGGACAAGGATTAATGGGTTAGGATTGGTATTAAGGTTTGACAGAAGAACATATCCTGTTTGACAATACAACTCTATTGGTATCCTAATATATATATTCTTCATTGTAGTTCCCCCTGGTTTTCGGGTTCAGCCTAATAACCAGGATGGGATCTATGGCAAGTCAGAGGTTCTGAACTGCTCTGTGGAAGGGTACCCTCCTCCCAAAGTTGTCTGGAAGCATGCCAAAGGTAACAACTTTTGTCAATGCATGTCCAAAACATAAATTTCAAGTTTTCAAGAGCTGATGATGAGCCACAACCAAAACTGTCGTCATCTTGATTCTGAAGGTATAGGGAACCCCCAGCAGTACCACCCAGTTCCACTGACGGGTCGCATCCAGATCCTGTCCAACGGTTCTTTGCTGATCCGCCACGTTCTAGAGGAAGATCGGGGATACTACCTGTGTCAGGCCAGCAACGGAGTGGGGTCCGACATCAGCAAGAGCATGATGCTCACCGTTAAAAGTGCGTCTGACCACTCATCTACATCTTTACACATAATGACATCAGCTCTGTTCCAAACTTAGTGAGCTACCTCAATGTCTGCAGAGGCATCTGTCTTCTAAAGATGCATCATGGAACCTCACAAGTTATGGTTTTGAAACACTTCATTGGCAGCAAATCTTTTAATGGTCACTTTTGCAAACAGCAATCCTCACATGAGGCATGTGACATGCCTATTTTGAGCTTATTGCAATAGAGTGCAACAGTGACCAGCAACATTTTTAGTAGCCTTGGTACTAGAAGCAATCTTCCCATTTATTTTCTCCATAGGAGTTCTTCAGTAGAGTTCTAAGCCATGAACCAAAGCAAACCAACCAGTTTAGAAATAAATCACAACATCGCAACACTGATTCAATGTGGACAAATGAAGTAGTTTAAATAACAAAAGACAAAAGTGCAAGGATGTGTACTTAAAGGGATAGTTCCTACAAAAATGAAAATTTTGTCATTATTTACTTACAAAAGAAGGTATTTTAAAGATTGTTGGTAACCAAACAGGTGAAGGGACCCCATTGACTTCCATAGTATGGGGAAACATATGATGGAAGTCAATGGGGTCACCTGTTTGGTTACTGACATTCTTGAAAATTTCTTCTTTTGTATTCAACAGAAGAAAGAAACTCATACAAGTTTGGGACAACTTGAGGGTGAGTAAATGATGACAAAATGTTAATTTTTGGGTGAACTACCCCTTTAAATAACGTTGAGTATAACTACTCATCCCATTGTGAATGTCTTAATCGAACCATAACAATAGTATGATTTAAAGGTGCCATCGAATTGAAAATTGAATTTACCTCGGCATAGTTGAATAACAAGAGTTTAGTACATGGAAATTACATAAAGTGAGTCTCAAACACCATTGTTTCCTCCTTCTTATATAAATCTCATTTGTTTAAAAGACCTCCAAAGAACAGGCGAATCTCAACATAACACAGACTGTTACGTAACAGTCGGCCCCCAATATTTGCATATGCCAGCCCATGTTCCCAACATTATGAAAGGCATTACACAATAGCCAAGTATTAACGTCTGGATGTGCACAGCTGAATCATCAGACTAGGTAAGCAAGCAAGGAAAATAGCGAAAAATGGCAGATGGAGCAATAATAACTGACATGATCCATGATATCATAATATTTTTTTTTTGTGATATTTGTGAATTGTCTTTCTAAATGTTTCGTTAGCATGTTGCTAATGTACTGTTAAATGTGGTTAAAGTTACCATCGTTTCTTACTGTATTCACGGGACAAGAGCCGTCGCTATTCTCATTTTTAAACACTTGCAGTCTGTATAATGCATAAACACAACTTCATTCTTTATAAATCTCTCCAACAGTTTAGCATTAGCCGTTAGCCACGGAGCACTATCAAACTCATTCAGAATCAAATGTAAACATCCAAATAAATACTGTACTTACGCGATTAGACATGCTGCATGACGAACACTTTGTAAAGATCCATTTTGAGGGTTATATTAGCTGTGTGAACTTTGTTTATGCAGTGATAGAGTCGAGAGTTTGGGAGGGGGCAGAGAGCGCAAGCAATTAAAGGGGCCGCAGCCCTGAATCGGCCCATTTCTAATTATGCCCCAAAATAGGCAGTTAATAAAATTATTTTAAAATATCTATGGGGTATTTTGAGCTGAAACTTCACAGACACATTCAGGGGACACCTTAGACTTATATTACATCTTGTAAAAAAACGTTCGATGGCACCTTTAAAAATTCTGGAAAGTAGAAAGAAAGTGCAATGAATGGTAAAACTATTTGTGCTAAAAAAAGTAGTGTGTTTATGATTATGATAATTAAAATAACATGATAAAAAAGACCAGTTTGCAATATCAAGCAGCATAACGGATTGTTTTTGTACAGCTAAAATAACTGGAAAAGACTGACACAGGAAGCCTTGCACTTTCGAGGTACATATGGCCCTTAAAAATATAGAGTTTAATGTTGGCATGTTGCTAAGCTCAAGCCTTGCTACTCTTTACAGTTTAAAAAATATATAACACACAAATATTTAAAGAAATTTGAGCGCTTAAATCTTTTAGTTGGAATTAGCGATACTTTTCCTTGAGTAGCATTTTCCTTGATTCCATTCAACATCTTGAATTAAAATTCTGAGATAACTTCACTGGAACTTACTTCACAGAGATAACTTCACAGGTATCTTCACAAGATACATACAGTACTGCTTTTGATTTTGGCCAAAACAAGTTTTCTTAGAAGACAACATCACTTTGCTGCCTAATTTTTGCCTGATATGTAGCTCATTATGTTTCAAGACATAGCTGTAGAATCCTTTGCTAGAATCTTTGAATATCAGAAAATTTTCTACTAGTTAAATCTCTTATTAAACCATGGCATAAAAATAAAGCCATATTTTGGCTTCCCGTCACAGCAGATTTGAGGAATTTTGAATGTGATTTGACCTGCAGTCTTTGGGGTTGTTTGTCATGGTGTGTGTTTGAGGTCTTTGTTTAAGAACGGCCCTCAGATGGGCTTTCACGTCTCAGACTGATGCCTGCGGGAAGGGTTCGGGATGCTTGAGTGGACACACTCACACACAACACACCACCTCTACACACACACACAGACATGCACATACACCTGCACCTGTCACACTTTGTCACTCAAACTAATGACCCAGGTTATGATATATCAGTCACACTGAGGCAAGAAATACAAGAAGCCTTTGACTTTTTTATATAGTAGCTAAAATTGCCATGAGTTACTGTGTGTGTGTGTGTGTGTGTGTGTGTGTGTGTGTGTGTGTGTGTGTGTGTGTGTGTGTGTGTGTGTGTGTGTGTGTGTGTGTGTGTGTGTGTGTGTGTGTGTGTGTGTGTGTGTGTGTGTGTGTGTGTGTGTGTGTGTGTGTGTTTAAAGTAGCAAAACAAGTGTACCTAGCTCATTTAGATTAATAGAACATTACAATGGAATCCGTAAGGCCATCTCATGACTGATCGTTAGATCGGACACACGATCTGTTCTGTCCACATCCATATTATTGATCCCTCACATAATGTAGAGTGCATAAAACTCCCATCCACGCAACACTGCCTTAGGCTTCAGTTACAGTCCTGACCACATTTAAACAAACCTCATCCACCAGTGTGTTCATTAACACTCTACCTGGGTGAATCTTACAAAGAATTTTCCAGGTGGTATTTCACCATATAATCCAAAGAAAAAAAATAAGGCCAAATATTTTCTATAAAGATGAGGAAGCCTATTTTTTTTTTTTTTTTTCATGTCAGCGTATTTTCACCCAAAATTTGGATGTGGATAACATGCAGCTCTGTGTTTATGGCATCTGATTTTTTTAACAGTGGATTTGTCTCCCCCTCTCTCTCTCTCTCTCTTTCTTTCTCGCTCTCTCTCTCTCTCTGATTCAGTGTTGGTGTTATTGATTGAATCGTTCCTCTGTTCTGCCTCCCTCAATTCTATCCGTTTCACTCGTTGGAAGGGAGGGAATGAATAAGTGATGAAAACAAAACAGCGGAACCCTCCTCAGATCGATATTGTGTGCACGTGTGTGTGTGTGAGGCTGTACTAGAGAAGAGTTACTCGAGAGGATTGAGTGAGCAAGAGAGTGTGAAAAAGTGATTGAGGAGCTGGAGAAATGCACGCACTAACACTCACTGCCCCGTGTCACAAGAACACCAGGTGTCGGGTTAAAGTCACACTGACCTCTGCCTCTTTTAAAATTCACTCTTTCCTTCACATATATTTACCTCCTGTCCTCTTATGCCATCTTTTCATACAGTTCCGGCTATGATCACATCCCACCCAAACACCACCATGGCCATAAAGGGGCAGAACAAGGAGTTAAACTGCACAGCCCGGGGCGAGTACCCCATCATCATCCGCTGGGAGCGAGGCGACACCGTTATTGACCCCGACCGCAACCCTCGGTACTCCATCACCACCAGCCCCAATGAAAAAAGCGATGAAGTTATCTCCACACTGAAGGTGAGACACACGCATACATGTATGATGTCAGTGAAGGAGTACCGTGAATGTTGAAAGGCAGAGCCTTACCTTAATGTTTCCAGACAGGTTTCCTAGTAGTCATTTTACATATTTTTTACTTTTATTTTTGCTCTTGCTGTTTGGTGAGGTTTTGATCTGTCTTATTTATTTACTTACTTACTTAATTATTTACTTACACTAAGTGTTTTTATATTCTGACCTGAGAAGCACATTGGGCTGCATTTATTTATTTAGTTAGTTATTCTATAAATGGTTTTATATTATTGCCTGTGAAGCAGATTGGGCTGCATTTATTTATTTATTAGTGCCGTCAAATGATTCACTGCGAATAATCACATCCAAAATAAAAGTTTGTTTTTACATAATATATGTGTGTGTACTGTGTGTATTTATGATGTACTGTATAAATAAATACACATAAATATATACATGTATTTAAGAAATATTTACATGTATTCATGTAAATTTATATATTTATATTTATATATGATTTATATTATATATAACTATAAATATTTTATATATAAATAAATAAATTTTTGTTATATATACATGCATGTGTGTGTATTGGAACAATAATGTGACGTGTAATTTTTTTGTCCAAAGGCCTTAATAATAATAAAAAACAAACATAAGATATCCAAAGTATGTAAGGTAGTACAACTAGATCTCTTTTTTATCAAATCCAAAAGGTTTTAATTATATTTTGCTACATATAAAGGTATATAAAGATTTTGGCGTGTCAAAAGGTTATTCGGTTTAACCGTCCAAAGGCCAATACAGCCATTTTATTTGTGATTAAAATATCTTCAAATGTAATAAATGTATATATTTTTTTTATTCTGGCATGATTTATAACATCATATATCAAGAAATGCAAAATTGTATTAAAATTATGTGGAGAAGTTAGAAGTAAACTTTGTTATGAGCAAAAAAAAAAAAAAATGTCTTAAAAATGTATTTCATTGATGTCATTCGGTGTAACCAATATAAAGGGACCATTTTGGTTCAAGTCATTTAATATACTGTAATGTGACAGGATGTGACATCAATCAGACACCTGCAAAGGACCATATGGTCATGAAGCAAAGTAACTAAAATCAGGTCATTCGGTACAACCACTATAAAACATGGAAAATGTTGTAATATTTAAAAAATTTGTACTAAATATAAAATGTTTGATAGATATCAGCCTGTTAGCATAGTTTGAAAATATCGTCATTCTGTATAACCAAAAGTGTCATGCGGTAAATCCGAAATTTTGGTTAAACCGGATGACTTTTGTAAAAAATGACAAAAGCAGTGTGAAAAAGAAATTGATTATAATCTCATTGTTAACACTTAATAAAACTTTAAAATTAATTATATCTCCATTATGTTTTTTTTTTAACTTAAAAACCTTATTCATCAATGACCCATTCATATAATCATAATAAATATACACAGTACACACACATATGATGTAGACACAAACTTTTATTTTGGATGTGATTAATCACGATTAATTGTTTGACAGCACTATTATTTATTAATTAATTCATTTGTTTGTTTGTATGTATGTATTATTATTATTAATTCGATAAATGGTTTTACTGTGTATTCTGTCCTGCAAATGATTTAAATCTGCATTTTATGTATGAAAGGTTAATTTTATTATTAATTATTATTATTATTATTATTTTTAGTAGTAGTAGTAGTGGTAGTAGTGGTATTGATATTATTACTTACAGTTTAGGCACATTGGGATAAGAGAAAGTATTTAACATTGAAAACACTTTTACAACGTACAACAACACATGAAATGAGCCTCAAAAACAGAAAAAGATCTAAGTTCATCCCTTTCAAACACTTTCTCTCTTTCTGCAGCTGAAGCCAGCGGAGCGCGGGGATTCTGTCTTTTTCTCCTGCCACGCCATCAACTCATACGGCGAGGGCCGAGGGCTCATCCAGCTGACGGTGCAAGGCAAGACAATCAGCCATGAACAACATGCTCACGTCTTACATGATACTCTTTATCTAGAGACACAAAATCAATAATTTACCTCCCGGCCCCAAGCCACCTCTTACTCTTCAGCCTCTCTCTCTCTCTCTGTCTCAATCTCCTCCATCTGTTTGAAGTCTATTTCCACTTGTTTGGTTTGCAGAACCCCCTGACCCCCCAGAGCTGGAGGTTCGAGAGGTCAAAGATCGGAGTATGAACCTAAGGTGGACGCAGCGGTTTGACGGCAATAGCATCATCACCAGCTACGACATTGAGTACAAGAACAAATCCGGTGCGGCATTGCTTTGTTTCCATTTCAAGCTTGGATGAATTACATTGTGAGCGTGCATTAAATATGTATTTGTATGTCAGAAGAATATGTAGCGAATAAGCTCAGACTGCGAGAAGATGAATGGGATGTGAACGGATTTCTGCGGCGTTGCGACTCAAGTGTATTGCCTTATTTTGCTTTTTTGTACATCTGCGTTCATCCTAGTTTTAAATGCATCGCTTGTTTTTTATATCCATATGATTTGACCTGTAAACATTCCTTTTTGCATGCTAACAAACATAATGTTCCAGCACAGCCTGGATGGAGGTGTGATGTAGTAATGTATCCGTGTTATTTTGTCCTTGTCGTAGACCCGTGGGAGCTGAAACATGCCACCCGTAAGATCTCGCCCACCAACAACCAGGCCAACATTGTGGAGCTCCACCCGGCATCAGTGTATAGCATTCGCATGTACTCCTACAACAAGATTGGACGAAGTCAAGCCAGCAAAGAGCTGACCATCAGCACAGAGGAAGCACGTACGTCTACCACCTCTGATGTACATACATTCGTAAAGCATAAAACAACAGTTCACCAAAACATAAAAAATCGGCATCATTTAGTCACCCTCATACATGCTATTCCAAACCTGTACTTCTTTCCTTCCATGGAACACAAAAGATGCATTTTTTAAAGAACTTCCTGGCCATTCTTTTCCAAACTGTTCCACACAAAATCAGAACAATTTGGTTCTCACTGACTTGGTCACAATGGTTGAAAGCTCACTGGAGAGGAAGATCAGTGAGTGTACTTAGAGTTTAGCACCTAATTTGCATTGGACACTTTTATTATACTTTGATGGTGCAATTGCATCCCTTTTGAAGCTTAAATGTACCAGTCTCCTTTCATTGTAAAAAAGCTACCGGGGTGTTATTCAAAATTTCTCCTATTGTGTTTCACAGAAAAAAACAAGGTAACAGAATGTTTTATTCCTTTAATATCCTCATGACGTCACATGATTCTCTTCTCACAGCTCCTGATGGACCACCCATGGAGGTGATTTTACAGCCAATGACTTCTCAGAGTATCCGCGTCACCTGGAAGGTAAGCTAGTGACTTTTAAACTTGCCATTTTTTTGGACTTTAGACTTTTAGATTTACGTCTCTCTCCTTTTCTTTTCATTCCACTTAGGCACCTAAGAAAGAGCTCCAAAATGGAGTGATCCGTGGCTATCAGATCGGTTATAGGGAGAATGGACCAGGCAGTAATGGACAGTACAGTATAGTGGAGATGAAAGCCACAGGTGACAGTGAGGTGTACACACTGGATAACTTGAAGAAGTTTGCTCAGTATGGTGTGGTGGTCCAGGCGTTCAACCGAGCCGGAACAGGACCTTCCAGTTCTGAGATCAATGCCACAACACTTGAAGATGGTAATGAAACACTCTCTCTCTCTCTCTCTCTCTCTCTCTCTCTCTCTCTCTCTCTCTCTCTATCTATCTATCTCCCTCTAGGGATTTCTCTTTCGTGTGATTGTGCACAAGTCATGTGTACAGGGCGACTCTGGCCCATGGTCCTCATCCACACGCATGTCACTGTCATTGTGGTGACAGTGATATTGATGCTGTTAAGGATAATAGTAATAACAACAAGCATAGGAAAAATAATTATAATTAGCCTGTCTGCCGAGGCCCCTTTCCCTGATCCGTTGCTTTTCCTCCCAGTCTAATTATCTGCAGCTGAGCGCATTGTCTCCCCCTCTCTCTTTTCATCTTTCCTCCAGATCCCTCTCTCCGGCTTTCAACTCCCCTCCTCTCCGCTCCCAGTCCTCTCTCACTCTCTCTCAAAACACCTTTCATTTATTTCTCCCTCCATCTCCCAACTTCCCCTTCCACCCCTCCGCCCACTTCTGTCCCGCTGTCTTTCTTCTCCATTCTTATTTTTGGAAAGCTCCTGGGTTCTTTTTGTGCCACCGTTGAGTTTTTCCATCACTTTTTCCCTGATGACTTTGTTTTTACCTCCATTAGTGGTTTTCTTGTCAAGTTTTAGTTTCTCTTATAAAATTTCCAACCCGAAAATTCCACACACACACACAAAAAAAAAAAACTCAAACAAGACAGTTTACCAGATTGAAACCAGGTCTACTTGGTGGGAGCTAATTGAAAAACGAAACAAGCTTTGACCAGCTAATGATCATAAAACTGTACCAGCTGGAAACCATGTAAAAGCAGCTACCACTTTAGGGTATTTTCACGTGCATACTCTATAAAACAGAGGTGTCCAATTCTGCTCCTGGAGGGCCACTGTCCTGCAGAGTTCAGCTCCAACCCTAATTAAGCACACCTGAACCAGTTACTCCACAAACTAACTCTACGAACATGGAAAACATGTGAACCATTGATTCTCAGTACTGTGTGTGGTTACCTGATGTTCCACAACTGTTTGTTTGTTTTGTGATGGTTGTTCATGAGTCCCTTGTTTGTCCTGAGCAGTTAAACTGAGCTCTGTTCTTCAGAAAAATCCTCCAGCTCCTGCAGATTCATCAGTTTTCAAGCATTTTTGCATATTTGAACCCTTTCCAGCAGTGACTGTAGGATTTTGAGATCTGTGTTTTCATACCGAGGACAATTGAGGGACTCAAACTCAACTATTAAAAAAGGTTCAAACATTCACTGATGCTCCAGAAGGAAACACGATGCATTAAGAGTCAGGGGGTGAAAACTTTTGAACAGGATGAAGATGTCACAATTTTTCTTATTTTGTTTAAATATCATTGTTTTTCATTTAGTACTGCCCTTCGGAACCAACAGAAGATACTTGTGTGTTTCTCGGCAGAAAAATTAAGTACAATTTACCTTGATATTTGAATTCAAATGTTTTCACCCCTCGGCTCTTAATTCATTGTGTTTCCTTCTGGAGCATCAGTGAATGTTTGAACCTTTTTTAATAGTTGAGTTTGAGTCCCTCAGTTGTCCTCAGTGTGAAAAGATGAATCTCAAAATCATACAGCCACTGCTGGAAAGGGTTCAAATATGCAAAAATGCTTGAAAAGTGATGAATCTGCAGGACCTGGAGGAATTTTCTGAAGAACAGTGCTCATTTTAACTGCTCAGGACAAACAAGGGACTCATGAACAACCATCACAAAACAAACAAACAGTCGTGGATCATCTGGTAACCACACACAGTATTGATAATCAATGGTTCACATACTTATGAATGGGGTTATTTTAATAAATTCAGCTATTGCTTTGTCTTGTGAACTAAATGCAAACATCTTTTATGTAAAATATCTTACTCAGGACAGTGCTAAACAAAATATAACATGCATTTTTTTTATTATCCCTCTTATTTTATTAAAATAATTCTCATTTTCACAGATTCTGCAAGGGGTTCACATACTTTTTCATGCCACTGTGTATAAATATATATATATATATATATATATATATATATATATATATATATATATATATATATATATATATACTATTTACTTTCTTTATAATGTATTAGACAGGACTGTTAAACAGATTGTTCACTAATGAAGGCAGAGAATGGGAGCGCTGTGTTCTCAAGCCCTGGGTATACTTCAGCCATCCGCGTTCCTGCACCGTCCTCATGACGTAATTTTCTTCATGCGGAGGGCTTGTGGCCGGCCGCACACCCTGTCCGCATGCAGGTGGCAATACTCACAGTACTGAGCACAATGTGCAGTCGTCGAAGAAGAGTGTGTAAAGAGCGATTCAAAAATAAGACATGCCTTCTCCATGGTTTTTGATTCCTGTTCTCTCTTGGTGTATCTTCTGAACTGTGTTGCAATGGTGGTTGCACTATTCTTCTTCTCCGATCCTGCCTAGTGAATGTCCGGTTGTCTGGTAATAGTATAGAAAAAATTGCACTGTGCATGTGTCGAACTCTGTCATCCGCGCGCATCCTTGGTTTAGTATACTTTGAAAGACTGCATGACGCGTCCGGGCACGGAAAGTGAAGTATACCCGGGGCTTCAGGCTCTGACGTTCTTAGCGCCGTCAGAATAAATGTCTGGCATGCTGGAATATATCACTTCAGAGTTCCTACTTGCGGTGCGAATGCAACCAAGAAAATGGCCCTAGGGGAACATTTAGTTATCGGGAAGCATGTCGCATTTGAGCATGTTGCCCTGGTGGCTAGTTCCTAAAACTACCCGGTTGCGAAAGTGCCTAATGTCAGGCTATCGTTGAGGGTCTAGTGTTTGTGGTGTATTTCACACCTTTGGCACTAGTTGAACCCCCTTCGGTGGCTTTTCGACCGTTTTAGCATGTCAAGATTGTCAAGATTGTCAAGAATGTCAAGAGGGCACACACAGAAGACTCTTTTCATTTTATAACAACAGTCGTAGCTTATCCGGTTTCCCTTTTTGAATGATAAATATGGACTGCTGCCACATGCTGGTGTGGAGAGTTATTTCCTCTTATGCAGGTGCAGAACAGTCACGCTAGATGGCTATAGACTTTGCTGTGTTTTAAAACGTTTTGTCCCAGAGGCAGGTGACATGAGGCGACACCACAGTCAAGGTCGCGAGTTCTTTGATGTGGGTTTGTTGCATCCAGGCGTCACTGAAAAGTGGTCCAAAGATGGATGGTTTGGTTCACTTCACAGCGGCCTCTTTGGAATGATTCATTGAAAAGATCTGACTCAAACGAATGATTTGTTCATTAATCAGACATGGCTTCTTCTCTAATGAATATGCCAAGAAGATCTAGGGCAGCTGTCAAGATTTTCAGTGCATCATGACTTAAATTTAGTCTGTCACATACAGTAAACCTATTGTATGACTTCAGGATATATAGCGCACAAATTATATAGACAACTTTCCTGACACTTTTATGGTACTAAGCTCATTCACTTGCATTATATTGACAAAAGCAGCAGAGATATTCTTTGAAAAAAAGAAAGAAAGAAAGTCATTCTGGTTTGAAATGTGAGTTAATAATTATAGCTGGGAGGAAAGTAAGATGCCAATATACCTGTAAGAATCCAATATACATGTTCAGTGCATCAGATTCAGAAAGTGAGTGAGGTTTTGCAGGCAGGTTTGAAGAGTTATAGCGAGTTGTGCTTGTGAGCGCTCTGTCAAGCCACTCTACTCTAAATGGCAGTTTTAGTGTGGTCCACCAGGGCCAGACAGAGTCGGACCCTAAGGCCTCTTCAAACAAATACCATCATTTCTCCTCTGCTCTCTCTCCCTCCCTCCTCTCACCGTCTCCTTTACTCGCTCCTCTTCCTGCGCCAGCTGCAGCTGCTCCCTCATAGAGCCAAGCCAGCTTTATCCCTCCTCTATCCCTCCTTTCATCCTGTCGTCCGCACATGCTTTTTCCCTCCCAGCAAGTCACACAGACAGGCTCTGTGTCCCCTCAATAGTGGCATTATTTATTCAGGGACGCAATTTGGCACATCACCACCACCACATTTGCGGTGCATCCGGAAAAAAAGCAAACGCATTTAGTAGGTGAAACAGCTCAAGATCGAGATAACAGTAACGTTTCACTTCTCTTCAGCTTCAGGACGTGATTGTTCTGTCCTTTTTGAGTGCAGTTACAAGGTTGTTGATGCTCTTGGGCCTCACCAAGTGCTCCAATTGCAGTATATTACTGTCATTTTACTATATCACTGTAATTGTGCTCTTTCACTGCAATTTTTGGTTTCCACTTCACCTATTGTATTGCGCTTCCATCGGTGCCTGAATTATTTTACCGCTGCTTCCTTTCCTTTTATGTGACCGTCTCTCGTTTTCTTTTTCTCTCGCAGTTCCCAGCCAGCCACCCCAAAATGTGCGGGCAATCACGGTGACATCGGATGAGGCGGTGATCACGTGGTCGGAGCCTCCGCGGATGACCCTGAATGGGGTTCTGAAGGGCTACCGTGTGGTGTTCTGGTCCCTCTACCCCGATGGAGGTGGGTGCTGTGGGGGCCAGACACTGGGGCTCAACCAGAGTAATTATACGCTACTACTGTTACTCCCTCACTAGCTGCAGTCCCCTTAGAGCGCCCCCTACTGTCCGCCCCTGTATCTGTATCCCAGCCAGTCCAAACCACAGACGATGTACATTTGTGGGTGCACGGGTGTATGTGTGTTGTCTTTTATATCTAACAGTAAAATGTGGATTAAAAAAATAGCTAAAAGTGTGAAAAAAATTTACTTAAAGGTGAAATTTCTGAAAATGTCCACACAAATGTTGTAAAATTTACACTACCATTCAAAAGTTTGGGGTCGGTAAGATTTTTAAATGTTTTTGAAAGAAGTCTCTTATGCTCACCAAGGCTGCATTTATTCAATCAAAAAATAAAGTAAAAACTGTTTATACAGTATAAAATATGTATATTATTCCTGTGATGCAAAACTTAAATTTTAGCATCATTAATCCGTCTTCAATGTCACAGGATCCTTCAGAAATCATTCTAATATGCTGATTTGGTGCTCAAGAAACATTTAGGTCACACTTTAGATTAGGGTCCAATTCTCACTATTAACTAAATATTAACTACGACTTTTGCCTTTAATAAACTTTGAGGCAAAATAGGCATAGTAATAGTTAGTAAGGTCATTTTTAAGTTTAGGTATTGGGTAGGATTAAGGGATTTAGAATAAGACATTAATATGTGCTTTATAAGTACTAATAAACAGCCAATATCCTAGTAATATGCATGCTAATAAGCAACTAGTTAATTGTGAGAATTGGATCCTAAACTAAAGTGTTACCAACACATGTATACAACAATAAATATATATATATATATATATATATATATATATATATATATATATATATATATATATATATATATATATATATATATATATATATATATATATATATATATGTGGTCTGTAGAAACTTGTGCTATATTTTTGAGGAAACCGTGTATTTTTTTCAGATACAGTTTTTGAAATAGAAAATTTTTGTAAAATTATAAATGTTTTACTGTTACTTTTTATTAATTTAATGTGTCCTTACTGAATGAAAGTGTTTATTTCTTTAAAAAAAAACATCTTACTGACCGCAACATTTGAAGGGTAGTATATTAAACCAATTTATTGGCACAGTAAAAATGGCTCATAAATGTGCTGAATAATATCTTACAAGGTAAGAGTATATTATTTATAATTGAAATAAAGAACAATATGATTTTGTTGTTGTTGATTCAACTATGTGTCACTTACATAAAAGTACTGTGGTGGTAACATGTTACAGTGATGAAATCAGATGGTAATATATACAATGCACTGAATCTTATTCAGTAGGAATCAAGTTTCTTCAAAGAATAGTTTGGCATTACTATGGTACACATCCAAAAATAAATGTTATTTTATTTTCCATGTCTCTTTATCTCCAAAGAGACATGGAAAAGCCTTTTTCCTTTTTTGTTTATTTTGCACTTGGACATAAATATCATTGTCTGCTAAATATAGCTATACAGTAGCAACTTTTGTCCAGCAAAATAGACTATTTTAGTCTCCCGTTGAATAACACCATGGTACTTTTTTGTAAGTGGAATGTGTGTAAACATGGTTCTCCTGTGTTCCCTTGTGTGATGTGTTCTAATTACACTGCTGTTATTAGTGAGTATATGAACATGCAGAAAGAGAGTCATTCAGTATCTTTCACATCTCAGAATGGGGAGAGATGCAGAACATCACTACCACTCGTGAGCAGGTGGAGCTGAAGGGTTTGGAGAAGTTCACAAACTACAGCATTCAGGTCCTGGCCTACACACAGGCAGGAGATGGCGTCCGCAGCAACGTACTCTACATACAGACTCGAGAAGATCGTAAGTTCACACACATGCACACACGTGACGTGACCATATGTCAGTGTACTTGAATATATGTACACATACTGTAAAAAAAGAAAAAAAACTTGGGACGGCCCTGCTAAGATACAGTCCATCATTGTTCATCTTCAGAACAAAAATTAAGATATTTTTGATGAAATCTGAGAGGGTTTTTTTTATCCTCCATTGAAAGCAAAAAAATGACCACATTCAAGGTTCAGAAAAGTAGTAAAAACATCGTTAAAATAGTAAACGTGACTACAGTGGTTCAACCTTAAAGGCCTTTGCACACTGAGTCCGAAATTCACATGCGAAACTTTCGCACGTTAAAAAATAAATTCGACCTCACGTTATGTCAATTACGTTTACACACTGCCTCCAAAACTTTCGTCCATCATAAAAATATTCAGATTCATTAATAGGCATCGGACTCAGTGTGCTCTGTGCGTGACGAATTTTAGGATTACGAATATGAAAAAACGAATTTTTTTGCGAAAATTCCGGACTCAGTGTGCAAAGGCCTTAATTTTATGAAGTGACGAGAATACTTTTTTCCCGCAAAAACAAAACAAAACAAAAATAATGACTTTATTCGACAAATTCATCTCTCTCCTGCCATTCTGCTCCGCTATTTATATTGCTGTAATGCATTCTGAGATTGACTTTGCTATGAACAATTCTTTCTTAAAATGTGGCCCATTAAGGGATTTGAAAAGACAAATTACCGTTACTGCTTACTATTGAGTATATTCATGATACCCTAAAATTCTCCAAGAATTGTCGGCTTATTTGGTTTTGGACCACAAAAAAGTAAAACAATATATAGTCAGATAATTGTGACCCTCCAGTGCACATTCAACCCAGACAGCGGATAACCGTATTCAAACACACAGCCACATTATGTGCAAGCCACTTCCCCTTAACCCTCTACTCAAGCTCAAGGGTGTGTGTGTGTGTCTGGATGGGGGGAGGTTGTGGGGTAGAAAATCTTGCCACAAAAACCACATTAGCTGGAGGCAAGTGCTGCATGGTCCCAGTCCAGATGATGCTGAATTGCTTGATTGCTGGATGCGGTCACCGTGGCGACATTTAGGCTCTGATATAGCATTAGCACACTTAATGAGAATTAAGACTCTAAAGGAGGGGGGTCTGTAAAGCGGGTATATGTCTCAAAGCAGATCCCCCTTCCAACACAAGAAGAAGGATTTATTCTTTGTGGATTAGCTGACATTAATTTTGTGCTTACACTGGTCGGGATAGGATTATCCTATATCTGTCTCTCCTTCGTTCCCTGGAGGCGTTGAGGGGGGGGTCGGGGAAATAAGGGCGTCTGAGTGGAGGAGAATAGGAGAGATGCATTGATCATTTTCATTTAATTGAATATGGTTGATATAGGAGTGGATAAGAGTGTATGGTATCAGTTTGACAAGGGGCATCCTGTCCAAAATTTTTGGCCCAACTTTTTGGCCCCTTTTTCGTCTGCTCATGACACCTATGAAGACTTCATAAAAATAATAATAATAATATAATAATAATAACAACTTATGGCTGAGGTCTCCATAATTTATAAGGAATTATGCAATTAAATCATCATTAATACCACAAAATATCACAGCAGTTTGTGTCACCACTTTAAGACCTGCACCCCCTCAAGGATTAACCCCTGTTTGGCTAAACCCTAGGAAAGATGATGATGAATTTTTTTCCAAATCCTTCTTGAATCTCCATGTCTTGCTGAACATTCTAGACACAATTGTGATGGTTATTTCTAAGATGACAGAAGTTTGATGGGGGTTTAATGTATTTGGGGCAAATCCTTATCAAAGCTCTGGACCCCAATATAGTTTTATGTAACACCAAAAGCATGAGTCTTATCAGTTTTCTTCGCAGTGTAATGGAAAAGTGCATCAATATTCAATCACATTGATGGTTTATGTTAGTCCGAACAGACACATTAACATTTTCGCACTGAACACTGTCTTGGTGTGAAGATTAATTCTGTACAATAGGCTCATGTTGGCTCCTCTTTCTAGCTCTATTCCAAAAGCTAGTTTTCTGCCTACCTAGAAAGAATCTGAATGCAGACAAAGGCAGTTCCCAAAAGTAGGCTACAGCATTATAAGATATTTTAATTTTGACCAAATTTGAGCGAGCATTGCCTAAAATTAACACTTACCGAATGCAAGTAAAAATCAGCGTTTGGCAAGTATATGAAACAGTGTCAATTATCAGTTGGCTGGTAACATTTTTATGAATTCTAACAATGCAGTGTTGTGAGAACATGAACTTGAACAAATGTGAAAGACGCTCTGGACAGTTGACATGCCAGTCCTGCATCGTCCCTAAAGTTTAAGCCTTGACAATTTAAATATTCAAGAGCAAAAAGACACAAAAGAGAACTGAATTCCATACTCACATGCTGTGTGGGAAGTTTAAAACATCCGCACCTAGAAAGCCGAATCTCAGACAACGTGCGGAAACTGAAATGAGCTCTGTCTGTTTCACATCTTCTTGCACTTGAATGGACATATTCACAAAAAATTATGTCCCAAAAAAAAGCCCGTCTGTAAACACAGCCAAGTTATGGCTTGAGTTTTACATTTGATTACTTCATTTAAAAGTCTCTGCCTGAAAACTGCTGTTTTAAATTTATATTAGTTGGGCTAGTAGTTTTATCTGTGGTACCGAAATTGGAATAGAGAATTGTGAATTTTGTGAACTGGTATCTAAAATTTTGGTGTCATAACTGGCTGTTTTTGCAAAAACAGTTTAATGGCCGGTAAAAAATATTTATGGATTGCAAATTTTCATATGTCACTGTCCATTGGCAAAAATCGCATTGTGATGAGGAAATCTACAGGAATCAATTGTAAGCAAAGACTCTGTGAGTCTCATGTTCACTTCACAACAGCACTATTTCTTTGGTGTTTTCTATGTAGAGATGCTTCCAAAGTCCAAAGTACGTTTCAGTTTTGATGGTTGGGGCGTGGAGAAAGGTCTTTATCATTGGTCACGAAAGCTGTCAGTCAGGGTGTGGGGTAGGGTTAGGGGTTAGTTTCTGTTGTAGCAATTCACGTTTCGGCACGCCTCCTTTTGGCATGCCCATTACTCCGACCTGCAGCTATCCCTGTCTCCAACATATTGGGACAAACCTTTAGGTCACAGGGAGGTGATATATCCCACAAGGCCTCTGTCAGACATTAATCTAGTTTTTCTCTCTTTCAGACCCCGGCCCTCCAGCGGGCATCAAAGCAGTGCCATCCTCTGCCAGCAGTGTGGTGGTCTCCTGGCTTCCCCCCATCAAGCCCAATGGTATCATCCGAAAATACACAATTTACTGTTCCAGCCCTGGATCGGGCCAACCGGTAAGGCAAAAAAAGGGGGAAACTTGTTTTTAACATTGATTTTAGTGTTGCCGTCGCTTTTTGTTCAAAAATGAAGGCATACTTGTAATGTTTGTGTGTTTATTGAAGCATGCGAATGTGTTTTACCACATATGTGCTTTACTTCATATGGGTGTGGGATAAGTATTTGTGGATTTTATGATGATTTAATTTTGCTTCAGATTCTAAGTATAAATCAGTGTTTAGTTTATCATATCGTCTATTTGCGTCTGGATTTGTGGTGAGTGTATTTTTAATCAGTGCATGTGTGAGGTTGTGCTGCAGTATCAGCGGGATGTGTGTGTGTGCGTGTGTGTGTAAATGAGAGGCTCATACTGCAGTGTGTGCATGCAAGCTCACCCTCCCGTCTCATTTGCATATCTGCGTCTCATCACGTTGCCTAGACAACCTCATCTGTTCATCAGGGAGGGCAGGAAACAAGCTGACAGCACACACAAACACACACATACACACACAGGCTCGATCACATTTATAAGCACCTCCTCGACAAACACACACACACACACACACACACACACACACACATAATTTGTGTACTCTCACACTGAATTAATGTACCTGTCCAGATGTACACATGCTCACTCTCTTCTTTTCTTTTGCTCATTCACAAATCACTCCTCTCTCTCTCTCTCTTGCTCTCTCTCTGGCCTCTCACAGAGCACGGGGTGATTACTATGTAAATGAGTGTGAGGGGGGGTGGGGGTGGGGGGGGGGGGAGGAGGAAGGGGGGTCAGACTCAGCGTGCGGGGAGTACTTTTGTTCCTCTTTTCATTATCTCCCTCTATCGCTCCCCGGATCACTGCTATCTCCACACCGGAGGAATATTTTAATATCCGATACAGCACTCCACCCCTACCACCCACACCTCCCGTACCTGATTCATGCTGCGAAAGAGAGAGAAGGGGGAACGTGGAGGAAAAAGATGAATCGAAATGAACTAGGGAGAGAAGGTTCAGAAGCCTAGTGAGCTGCCTACCTAGACAGCATCTTTAGGTATCACAGACACACTCCCAGAAGGAAGCAGTTTTTAAACTTTTTGATGCCAAGGCCCCCAAATATGATGATCCTCTTCCTAAAATATGAAGACAGCTAAATATATTACCCATTTGTAATGCGAAAAATAGCAAGCATGATATGATAAAAGCAATGTCTGTGTATGTGTATTCATTTATAAGTATAATTATTATGATTATTATACATAATTAAATGAATAAATGATATTTATATTGATGATATAATTTATATTATTAAAATTTATTATTATAGAAAATCACTATTTATCTCTAAACCCCTTGTCTTTGGCAAATATATAAACCAGCACCAGATGTAGGCTGTGTCCAAAATCGCCCCCATACCCTTTAATGGGGCAATATTTGAAGGGACAGACATTTGTAGTGGTGTCCGAAACCATAGTGGACGTTATTGTGTGCACTCATTCAATCCCACAATGCACCACAATGATGAGTGTACAAACGATGTATGCTCAATGGCTAGAGAATACCCTAAATGCACTGTGAGAGTCACTTGCCGCATGATTTCCCGCGTCTGACCAGAAGATGGCGCTCAAAGCTGAATCATCCATCCATTTTCCAAACTGCTGGTCCAATGTGGCTACAGCATAATATCATACAGGTATAAATTCCTTTTTAATTGATTATTAAATTGTTTTATTAAGGTTTATACATAGTTTACATGACAGATTTCAAGATAAATATTTTCATTACTTCTGGAGCTGCCAGTTTGTCGTCTTTGAAGGAGGGGGCGGGGCAAACAATATTTTGAATTTGGACTGCAGTACCAGTATTTCGACCACTGGGTGTCATTCCTACATAGAGCCCCTTTAAAGTCACATTGTAGTGTATTGTGACACACATCTGAGTGAAACAGATTATCAAAAAGAAAAAGTTGAGTTATGACAGCTCGATAAAAAATGACAAGGTCCTCCACTATAAAATCAATAACATGCATTTAGAAAAGATCCAATTCATGTCGACTTTAACCTTGAGAAAATGATGAAATATTTATATATGATATTTATATAATATATATATCCTTTTGTAAAATGTCCCAAAACCACTGATGAGGATTCCATTCCATTCTGTTTCCATTTCAGTTAGAATATGCCACCTTAGAAGATAGCTGCCTGTGTAGGTAGTATACAGCAAAGCTTCTCACTTGGTTTGGAACAGAGCTATAGTGAAAGAGAGATATTTCTGATTATGAATAGAACATGAAAATATGTTTACCCAAAATCCATTAGCTCACTTAAGAAATCAAACTGATGTGAGAAACACCTCTGCACAGCACTGTATGTGGGGTGGGGGGTGGTGTAGTGGGTGCTGTATTAGTGTCAGGACCGAGGGGTACGAAAGATGAGGGCAGCATCCAGGGCAATCGGTGGGAATGACACTGCGCGTGTTTGCATGTCTACGGGCAGCAGACATTCATTGTGATGAACATGCGTTTGGACAGCAGACACACGGCTCTCTTAAACACACTACAATTACAGAGAGCTTGAAGCACAGCCTAACCTCATGTTATTTCTGTGTGTGTACAGTGATACGGTTTTATGTTTTTGTTGTGCATTACAATGAAAGGTGGATATAATAATAGAAATACTCATCATGGAGTATGTGTGTGTGTGTGTGTGTGTGTGTGTGTGTGTGTGTGTGTCTCGTGCATGCTGAGGTGAGCAGCAGATATCTCTCATTAGTCTACCTCTATTGTTAGTGTTATCTGAGGCTGACTGATCTAGCGTGTCTAGGGGTATTGTCTTTTTACCCTATCATCTACTTGTGTAAGGCCCCCTGGGTCTCTCTCTCTCTCTCTCTCTCTCACACACACACACACACACACACACACACACACAGACAGTTAAGCCTTTTTCACTCACATAAAGAAAAGCAGCAGAAATATCTGTGCGTGTTATTTAGCAAACGCTATTAATTCAAGAGTAAAGGAAAGCACTGTGTTTGAATAATCATTTTCTCCAGGTGCCACCACACTAAGAGTTACACATTCATCTTCACCTTTTAAAGAGCCCAGTATAAATCCTGTATGAAAACAAGTCATCATCTTTCATTTTTAGCTTTAAAAAGCATTTTTATAAGTGCTGAAGCCTAAAGTCAGGCCAGAAACATATACAAGCACAGACGTTAATTCTTAGCAAGTGCAGTTTCGTTGTACATAACATAACATACATAACAAAGCCCAGTACTCAGATGGTACATTTAAACCGAATCTGTATTTAAGGTGCAAAATTTTGCAAGCAAAAATAGTCCTTTGTCGATTGTCAATAGTGTAGCGATGTACTGTATGAAGCACAGCTCACATGAAAGTCACTTTTACACTTAAGCAGCTTTATGTTGGTCAACATGGCAACGTAGCCTAAGTAAATACAACAAATTCAAGTGGAATGTATTAGAATTAATAACTTGAACATAAGTGAATGTGCCTTCACACAAAACTCCTAATCATGCAGATTCCTATTGAAATGACTGGATTTAGCCTCCAAAATGTCAAAGAGCAACACTAGATTTGACCGCACCTGTGTATCTAGATGCAGACATGCTGACAGTTTAAATTATGTTTCCCTAGCATCACCAAAAATAAAAAAATAATAAAAATAATGATGGGTTTCCTGAATAGTATAGTCCTTTAAATTTTAAATAGCTAAAAGAGCAAATTGACTGTAGAAGAAGACAATCAATGCTAATATCCACTATAGTGCCCCTTGTGGCAGTGCTGAAAATGTGACATACTAGAGTTTCATTATGAATTGCATTCGGACACATTTCAAACTCCAACAATGTTTGAAATCGACCTTACTTGCTATTGTGCATTGTTTTTTCTAACATAACATCACTGTGCTGTCTTTATCAGCGCTAGAGTGTTTGTTCGTAACGTTGTGTTCTTGCGATGATCCCAGGCACCCAGCGAATACGAAGCCAACCCTGAGCTGCTGATATACAGAATCACCCACCTAACCCGGGGTCAGCAGTATCTGATCTGGGCAGCTGCCGTCACCACTGCTGGTCGGGGCAACATCAGCGAGAAGGTGACTGTGGAGCCTGCTGGGAAAGGTGAGTCCGCCTAGAGTTTAATGGAAAAAAGTCTTCATGAAGGCCGGTGTCATATATCTTTAATCAGCTCTGTATACACATGCACGCGGCTAAAGAAGTCAATATCTGATCTCAAAACAGACAGTTTGAGAGTTTTCAAGCAGGAATCACTGTTTTAGGCTTCCTGTCTGTAATTTTGCTTTATTTACTCAGCAAAACTGTGCAATTGCCTGATAAGGAGGAGGACCTGAGTGAGCACAGGGTCATGCTGTCCCTGATGCTCTCTTCTCCTCCTTTTCTTTCATTCTCTCCTGATGGATGAAGCTATAGCCTGTCATTTATTACGTGGAGAGGAGTAAAAGCAACTAAATGAGAAAGAGATGGCAGACAATGACCCGGCCAATATGCCTGACAATGAAGGGGGCAGTTCAATCAATATTTCCTGGGTCAGAAAATGAGAGAGAGAATCTATGTGTGTGTGTTCTTTATTATTTAACAACTAGTTCACAGCTAGTTTAAAGAGCAAGAGTCCCTTGATGGCCCATTTTTCCATGTATGTACAATTTCCACTGTGAGAACTGTTGTGGTCACAAAAACATTGTTTGAATACACTAAATTTCCATTATATAACATGTAGAATTTTTATTTTTGGGTGAACTATCTCTTTATGGGTGTTATTGCATTTAAAAATGTGAGGTGAAGGGCAGTGGAACGGGCAAAAACCGCAAGGTCTTTTTTAAAAGTTGAACTTATTTTACTTTGAGCTCCCCATTTTTAGAACACTGTCCTGCATGCAAAAAAAAGATGTCCATTGTTTTGACTCAACAAAGATGTACATCTAGTGCGTGTTTATGTATAAAAACAATGGAAAAGCAGGGGAATGCATGTGAACAGTGCCTAAAACCCCTTCCCAACTCTTTTTTTACTTCCTTTGGGGGTTCAAACCTTAATTAGGAAGGTCAAACCACCCTAAACCCATCATAATTTGCTCACCGGTATATTTTTATATGACTCTTTGTTTGTCTTACTCAGCTCCTGCTAAAATCCTATCTTTTGGTGGAACGGTGACCACTCCATGGATGAAGGAAGTCCGGCTGCCGTGCAGCTCGGTGGGAGAGCCAACACCCACCATCAAATGGACCAAAGACAGGTCTGGGTTCAGCTTTCGGCACTGAAAAGACTTTTCCATGAGTTTTTGAAATATGAAAAGTAAAAGTTCAGTTGTACAACCCCAAATTCCTTTTTGTTAGTCCTAAATGTTCATCTCTAGTTTATTAAAATATAAAAAGGTCAATATGATTGTGATTTAATCCTCACAGTGAAGACACCGCCATCCCGGTCACTCAAGATGGTCACCGCAACATTCTTTCAAATGGTACCCTGGTGCTACGCTCTGTGAAAGCCGAGGATTCTGGGTACTACACCTGCACAGCCACCAACACACTGGGGTTTGACACAATCATCGTAAACCTGCTGGTACAAGGTAAGGAAGAGTTTATTTCCTCACAGTCCTGTAAAATGGTCCTGAGTCAACTAGCTTGTTGGTCCTGGAATAGTTCCTACCAATCAGAATTTAGGGTTAAGATACGGTCACACTGATGAAATTTTGTGTGTAAAGGTCCATTGTCCAATTGAGATCTAGTATGATGCACAACTCACACATAAGCCACTTTTAAAGCAAGCCGCTTTCTGTCGGTCAAAATGGCAAATTTGCGTGACCAACTTCGGCATGCAGAAATCTTTCACTCTCAAGCAAAATTCTCGATTGTGCAAATTCATATTGATGACTCGATTTGGACCATGAAAATTCGCCTATCAACCTTAAATGTGACCACACCTTTAGGGTGGAGATAAGATTATGTGTCATGTTCCAGGACGTTATTGGTGTTTGAATATTAATAGGAAGATTTCCCACCAATCTGTGTGTGTCCTGTGTTATAGTGCCTCCAGATCAACCACGCTTGACCGTTTCCACCACATCAACTTCTTCTATCACTCTAGCTTGGATTCCTGGAGACAATGGAGGAAGCTCCATCAGAGGTACAAGCTTTTGTCCTGCCTCTTTCTGGTCGCCTCAAACAAGAAGTCTCTTTCTTTATCTCTCTCCCTTTTTCATTTTCTTTTATCTATCTCTGGAGTTTGTTTTATTGTATTTAGCACATTGTCCCTTTTTTCTATCTCTGTCTATCTGTATTTCTCTCAGACTGTGCTTAATCTGTCACTGTGTCACGTTACTGTCAAACTGCTTGCACCTCACAGTAAATTAGGTAAAAACATAGATATCTGTGGTGTTTGTGTGTGGAAAGGTGGGAGGAGAATAAGGAGCACACCAGGCTGTCAGTGGTAAATCCTTTTGATGTGGCGCCCTTTATTTTGCCATCTGCCAAAGCCAAAGTGAGACACCAAATCCGTCCCGCTCCTAATGATGGGCGACGCCATATTGTGCATCAATTTGCATAAATGTGCAGTCAGCATTTTTTCTCTTCTTCTCTGGGTAACTAAAGGAGGTTTACAGCCATCTGATCAGCCCTTCATCTGAGATTGTTACTCTGTGATTAGTCTGTAAGGTCAATGCGCCATCTAGTGGTGATGTTAGGAAGTCTTTATCACAGTGTCCCAGAGTTATGCTAGTGCCAAAATCATGTATTTTTTAAAATGTACGTAATGTAGTATGCAACAATAAACATTTCAAACTGAAATATGCTGCATTTCAATTAGTTCAGTTATAATCTAATATTTACTAAAAATACATTTTTACCAGTTAAATAAATATTGTATTTATTTGACAGCATTTAGTCAGTCTTCTCAAATAATGAGTAATTCAATTGCTTCTAGTTATAGAAATGGGAAGTCCAGTGGGGCACACTGCATTATGGGATACGGTATCCTATGCAGTGTGCTCTACTATTGCACATTTTGGCAAATGTAGTCATCTGGGTGTTTTTTGCATCTAGAAAATGTACATATTGTACACAGCATAACTACTCCATACTGCATACTCCACAAGCAATAGTATATTAGTATGCTATTCAAATATATTTTTAGACTCCAAAACACACCCTTTTAGTACAGTATTATTTTGAACAGAATCCTAGAATTCAAGCAGCTGTCCCATAATGCATATATCTGTGTGTGTTCAGGTTTTGTGCTGCAGTATTCAGTAGATAACACTGAGGAGTGGAAGGATGTCTTCATTAGCTCCAGCGAACGCTCTTTCAAGTTGGACAACTTGCGCTGTGGAACCTGGTACAAAGTCAAACTTGCAGCAAAAAACAGTGTGGGAGCCGGTCGCATCAGCGAGATCATTGAGGCCAAGACTCATGGCAGAGGTGAGACGTTCTTGAAAAACACTTGTACCTTTTATCAAGCTTCTTTATGTTTTTTTTTTCAACATGGTTGTAGTATGAACTCAGTCAATCATTAGTATTGTTTCTTGTTTTGCAGAGCCGCAATTCAATAAGGACCAGCCCCTGTTCACTCACATCAACTCCACCCACGCTCGCCTCAACCTGCAGGGCTGGACGAGCGGCGGCTGCCCCATCACTGCTGTCCTTCTAGAGTTCCGCCCCAAAGGCACCTGGGCCTGGCAGAGCGTGCGCACCAACGCCTCGGCTGATATCTTCCTCGCCGAGCTGCGTGAGGCCACCTGGTATGAGCTGAAGATGAAGGCGTGCAACAGCGCCGGCTGTGGGAACCAGAGCTCCCAGTTTGCCACGCTAGATTATGATGGCAGTAAGTCCCAGTACACAAAGCATCAGCTATAATAAAATGACATGATGTGAATGCACCATCAGTGAACTGTCATTCAGTACTTTAGTACGGATGTACAAATATATTTCCGCCAGGGCATGTACAACAGGACGACACAAAAGAACATGTACAATTAGCAGCTAAATCAATTAATTAATCTGTTTTTAGGACTGAATTTTAGTGATAAGAGCCTTGACATGAGCTTTATCTTGATCTCTTCACTTATCTCTATTTCCTTTCCTCCGCAGGCACTATTCCGCCTATTAAGTCAGCGCGAGGGGAAGGGGATGATGTTAAAAAGCTTTTCTCTATCGGCTCCCCTGTCATCCTGGTCACACTGGGCATGGCGCTACTCTTCATTATCCGCAAGAAACGCAAAGAAAAGAGACTCAAGAGACTCAGAGGTGAGCTAGGGAGTGAAAGAGGCTGGAAACTGTATATATATATATATATATATATAAATTACATCATTTTACAGGAGTGTTTAAATAAAATACCTGTTTGCCTCTGTAGATGCTAAGAGCTTGGCTGAGATGCTTATCAGGTAAGGATATAGTTAATAGTCTGTGCAAATATTAAACTCTAAAATTAAAACATTAATCTCATTAATTCCTTATGAAATGTGTGTGTTTAAGGAAGTGGCAGTGGCAATACTTTTTTGTGTGTGTGTGTGTGTGTGTGTCTGTCTTTGGTTGTTTTGCACCTGGAGCAGTAAGAACAATCGAAGTTTTGACACTCCAGTTAAAGGCCCACCTCAGGGACCCCGGCTGCACATAGATATCCCCCGCGTGCAGCTGCTCATCGAGGATAAAGAGGGAATCAAACAGATAGGTCAGTGTGTATGTGTATGCATGTGCTGTTGAGTCAAATGTAAGTCATGGCAATATACCTGTAAGAAATATTATTATATTAGATTATGAATTAGCAAATAATTGTATTAATGCGAAGACTAATTAAAAAGTAAGTAAACAACTCACCCACTTAAATATCACCACTTTGTCACATAATCAAACTTGAAATGACATGATCTGTGAGGGTGAGCAATCATTTACTGAAATTAAAGGTAGTTTGTGACCATCACGACACCTGCAGTGTTTATCAAGCTTCAATGACCGGTGATGCTAAAATAAGTTGACTATTAAAAAGAACAGCTGAACATCAGTCCACAAATAAAATATAGATGTAATCTGAATTTTGTTGCTGTTCTGTTGCTGTTTTGTAATTATTGTAAAAATGCTTAAAATGCACTTACGGAAGAGGATAAGGGCTAAGCAATAATAAAAAAATAAAACCATCTTGAGATTGAAGTTGTTAAATTTCGAGAAAAAACTTGTTAAATTTCAAGAAAAAAGTCGAGATAAAATGTTGAGAATAAACTTGTTAAATTACGAGAAAAAAAGTTGTTAGATTATTAGAACAAAGTCATTAAATTACAAGAAAAAGGTCGTTAAATTATGAGAATAAATTTGTAAAGAATTTGTTCTCGTAATTTAATGACTTTTTTCTCATAATTTAATGACTTTATTCTCAACATTTTATCTCGACTTTTTTCTCGTAATTTAACGACTTTTTTCTCATAATTTAATGAATTTGTTCTCGTAATTTAATGACTTTTCTCGTAATTTAACGAGTTTATTCTCAACATTTTATCTTGACTTTTTTCTTGAAATTTAACAAGTTTTTTCTCGTAATTTATTTTAATGAGTTTATTCTCAACATTTTATCTCGACCTTTTTCTCGAAATTTAACACGCTTTTTCTCAAAATTTAACAACTTTAATCTCAAGATGGTTTTATTTTTTTATTATTGCTTGGCCCTAATCCTCTTCCGTATGCACTTGATGAGAAATATATGTGGATTTATTGGTATATTGTTAATGTAAAAGAACAAAATAGAATAATTGTATTGGGTATTTTTCTGTTTCTTTCTTCTTTTTGATAGTGTAAGTAATGTTTATGTAACCTGGAAAATGTCAAAACATAAAAGAACAGTGAAAACTCTGCCTCATTTCAGAACACCACTGCACGCCATTGTTTGCATGTTAGTGTATATGATATTAATTTTAAATTGCTCATTTTCTCACGTCAATTTTTATATATTCTAAGGAATTTAAGAAGTCAAAATCCGAGACAAAATTGATTCCTGAATGAAACCTGGCTAAAGAACTGCTAAACTATGAAAGTACTTTTTTTTTTCTTCAAGGTATGTTCTTTTTCTCTGTTGTGTGCGATAGGTGAAGACAAGGCCACCATCCCTGTGACCGACACAGAGTTCAGCCAATCAGTGAACCCTCAGAGCTTCTGTACGGGCGTGTCTGTGCATCACCCCGCCCTCATCCAGAACACAGGCCCTTTGATTGATATGTCCGACATCAGGCCTGGCACCAGTATGTCACAGCTCGCCCATTCAATCCATAAAAGAAGGTATCATTTGTGAATGTTTCATACACTCTCTCATGTTACCTTTCTCAGATCCAGTATCGAGGAAGAGCGTGAAGTCTGCGCACAGCACGAGGAACCGCTATTCCAGCCAGTGGACTCTGACTAAATGCCAGGCGTCCACACCTGCTCGCACGCTTACCTCAGACTGGCGGACGGTGGGCTCCCAGCATGGCATCACGGTCACAGAAAGTGACAGCTACAGTGCCAGCCTGTCCCAGGACACAGGTCCACATACTCACACACACACTCAAATTTCAAGTTTTAAAAAAAATGTATGGTCTCATTAGCCATAAACTGCCCACTTTGAAAGAAAGGGGCTGTTACACCAGCACATAAAGTGATCACCCACAGTTTAACAGTGTGTTCACTCTAACTCTGTTCTCTCCTGTTCCCAGATAAGGGACGTAACAGTATGGTGTCCACAGAGAGTGCGTCTTCCACATATGAGGAGCTGGCCCGAGCGTACGAACACGCTAAGCTGGAAGAGCACCTGCAGCACGCCAAGTTTGAGATCACAGAGTGCTTCATCTCAGACAGCTCCTCCGATCAGATGACCACGGGTACCAATGATAACGCAGACAGCATGACCTCTATGAGCACACCATCCGAACCGGGCATCTGTCGCTTCACTGCCTCCCCACCCAAACCACAGGACTACGACCGTGGCAAAAACGTGGCAGTGCCCATTCCCCACCGCGCCAACAAGAGTGAGTTGACGACACATCTAAATGGTTTTGTAATCTTAAGCATTTAGTCCAGCTTGTGGCATTTACAAAACTGTTTCTCCCTTATTATAAATCATATTTATTATGTAAAATATTATAGCTATACATTTTTATTAAATAACATTATAATATTTTTTATAATAATAATTCTTATATTTCTAAAGGGGTTAATACTGTAAAAAGTTTATAATTAAAAAAACATGGTTGGTTTAAATGTTTTGCATATGTATAATTTCAGTGAACATTTTCTGATTTTTCTGAGGGTTTATTTAAAAAATATATAAAAAATAAATATTTATATAATTATGAATATAAGTAATGTTTTAAATTATATTTTACACTTTTATGAATTTCTAAAATATTTTGTTACAAAAACAAATAATAATTATGTTTTGTATTTGTATTATTATTTATATAATAAATATAAAATAAATAGTCACATAATTGTATTATTTTATATAATTTCTAATTAAATTTTCTGTTAATTTTTTTATAAAAAAATAAATATTACAAAAACAAATAAATAACTATAATCAAGGCTTGATATTAAGCAGTGATATTTCAGCAATGGCGCGTAACGCAGTCACTCCTACGAGCCAATCTGACCGGTTGAATTTTACATAATATACATTTTTCAAAAGTAGTCTTTCAAAAAGGCATTTGAAATAATAAACTAAGTGCAATTTAGTGATGTCAAAATGTTGATTTTTCGATACATATCAATACGGAAATATCTGAAATGCTTCCAAAACTCATTTTCCACAGAATAGATACACATTACCATTTTTGCTCACACCCACAGTGCACGCACATAAAGCCGCCTCTCAGTACTAAACTGAGTTCTTTTTTGCCTATTGCACATAAACAGTCAAATGCACACAAAATTATGTCAAAATGCCAGTCTTGGCGAGTATTCATGTGATTACAGTCAGAACGTAAATATTTGAGAAAACGCATATGTAACAGTATAATGGGTCAATGCGTCAGGTCTTAAAGTTACAGCAGCCTAATATACCTGCTGCCAAATTATGAGATAATATTAAAAATATCTGTATGGCAGTTTTCCCCCATGGTATCAATGTCAAAATTGTTGAGAAAATCTATGTCTAACAGCCTCCAGCTACAGATTTAATATTGTTTAACTGACACTTCCCTCTGTCCTGCAGGTGAGTACTGTAACCTCCCCCTCTATATGAAGACGGACCCTTTCTTCCGGAAACAGGCAGAGCTGCACGACCCCTGCCCTGTGGTCCCACCCCGCGAGGCCTCCATCCGGAGCCTCGCCGCCCGGGCCTACCACACACAGGGCCGCCACATGACATTAGACCCCTCCAAGCAGCAGGCCCTGACGCTGGGCCACGGCGGCCTGAGCAGCCTGACCAGCTCAGGGGCCTCCGGTACGTCGGGCCCAGCCTCAAGCGGGGCCGCTGGGAGCTCCAGCATCAGCTCAGGCACGGCCACCCTGCCCCAGAGGACTCTCACCATGCCCAGCACCTCCTCCACCTCCTCGGCCCCAAGCGGGGCGGCCGCCGCCGGAGCGGGAGCCAGTGCAAGCTCCACGGGAGGCAGCGGCCCGACGCCCGGCAGCTCCAAGGTCGGGGGATCCAGAGACTCTCTGCTAGAGAGCAGCTCGTCCGGCCTGGGCAGACTGCAAAAGCAGAATGCTGGGGCGTACTCCAAATCCTACACTCTGGTGTAGCTCACACGTATACACATACAGTACGTTCACACACACACCTGGAGTCTGGGCAGGGGCGGAAACGAACAATGGCGGGACAGGGGTCTCTCTCTTTTCCTCTCTTTTACCTTTATTTGCTTTCCTTTTTTTAATTCTTCTGCTCAAGCTTATCTGGCCTTCTCCAGGATTAAATATGCCAAACCCCCAGACCCTTTCCCCCAATTTTGCCTTGTTTTTGACTTAAGTTGTATCCTTCTTTCCCCCACCCCCCACTCCTTCTCTCTGTCAAAGACACCTTGGACCTTATGCACGAAATGCTTTCCATGTGCACTTGTTCATTTGATTTCTCGACTTCAGAAAATAGGAAAAAGCGGTTTTAAGAGATATATTGTTTCGCATTGACCCGTCTAGATGTTTTTAGGCTGTTGAAAAAGTGTCTCTTTTTTATGTCTCTCGCATAGCTTCATACTGCAACGCATTGCCTCGGAAAGCTTATGCATAAACGAATCCACCACGGTGTTCACCTTCCGCCCCTCCTGATCCACATCGGTCTGGAAAAACAGCTTGAAGACGAAAGTCTCAACCGCCTGAATCGAGTCTTTGGGATTTTTTTCATGCAATTGATGACACAGTATAGAGTGTTATTGACTATTTTGTAAACAAACAAGAAAAAAAATCAAGAAAAAAATGTCTGGAGCCATTTTCACAGCGGATGTATGGTTACTGTACTTTTATTTTTTTGTTCAGTTTTCTGTTTTCGAAATTTTGAACTTTAGCACTAAGGAGGGCCAGGTGGATCCACTGAGCTTTCTCAAGCTTGTGTATGTGTGGTGTGTGTGTATGCATGTGTATGTATATGTGTAAATATATATGTATACATGTGGCAAGCACACAACCAGGCCTACACGCTTGGTCTCTCGGCATTGGAAAGGGAGCGGCTTGGAGACGCCAAGTGCCACCCATTGAGCTACACGGTCTAGAGTTCATCTGAAAGGGGGACAGGATATAGGGAGTATGTAAAGGGTAGACGCGTCTCCCTTCTCGTCTCTCTTGGCTGCCTTCGATATGAAAGAAAGGCTCTTGTTTTGCTGTTTGTTGGTTGGTTCGTTCGTTTGTTCGATTGTTTGTGTTTGATGCCATATACTTATTACCCCTCCTTCCCCACCCAGACCTCCCCAAAAACGTCACCACTTCCTCTGTCTCACTGTGAACGCCTAACAGCCTCTCCTGGATGGACCGAGCACAGGCAGAAAGGCGGGAAGAGGGCAGAGAGGTAGGGAGGAATTAGAGGCAGACGGGCCCGTGAACAGAGAGGGAGAGATATCTGCCGTCGCTGTGTAGCTTTTCTGCGTTTGTTCATCGTTTCTCTTTATTCTTTGCTTTCCTTCCCCACACGAAGACTCTAGCGGTCATTCCTATTTGAAGGTCATAGAGACTCTAGCTTTAGGTAGCGCAGGGGTGGATAAAGGAGGGAATGAGTGAAATGTCGGAGGGGAAGGATTCATTCAGCCCCAAAATGAATCGAATATCCTCTCAATCCTCCTTCATGCACTCAGTTTCCAAAGCAAAGCCCCATCACAGAGAAACTTCCAAAAATCGACAAACTCTCCCAATGATTTCAATGGAAAAAAGTACTACATCAGGGCTCCTGCAATACAAAAGAAGAAAAAAAAAAAAGAAAATATATTGCAATGTTTGTTGTCAAAATATATACATATATATTTCTATCTAAAGATATAGTAAATATATACGTGGTGAGAGCAGAGATTTAATGCCATATCTAATTGAAAAAGAAAAATTTTATTTTAAAAAAAGATTTGAAGACAATCGCTCAGTGGGAGGTGCAGCAGTAAGCGAGAGGAGGTGTCGATCACGAAATGCTGAGACAAACGGGTAACATAACTAAGAGAGATTGAAAAAGAACGGCAGAGGGTGTGTTTCGACATGCCGCAGCAGTCGCCGTTTTGGGAATTCTGGGAAAAGACCTTTGAGATTCCCAAACTAACTTCCTGTCATCGTTATAATCAGCCGGGCTGCATAGTGCAACATGCCTGTATGGTACGAAGGAGATATTTATGGACATTTCCCAACACACTCTCTACAGTTGCTTGGAAACAATGGAAATTTGCCACTGCAACTCCAGCTCGTAGATGGACCCACGACATCTGTGAGCGCCATCTGAATCCGTGCACCATCTCTACTGCCCAAACTAATAGTAGAAAATACCCACAGTGCTTAGAGAGCTTTCCGTCAGGCCCTTAAAGAGACCGTTCACCCAAAATTGAAAATTCGGTCATCATTTACTCAACCTCGTGTCGTTCCAAACCGGTATGACTTTATTTTTTCTGTGGAACACATAAGAAAATGTTTTGAAGTGTTGTTTTTTTTTTCCTATAAAAAGAAAAAAGGGGAGATGCAATACACTGGTATTGACGGTAACCAAAATATTGATATTATGTTAATACTGCACATAATATCGTAATTAATCCAATGCATGGTTGACACTCCAACTTAGTAGGAGGCAAATGGAAAAAAGAATAAAGTGCAGTGTGCCGCAATTACTGCCACACAAAATCATGTTGGAGGAGATGACAAATCTACCAACAAAGTTATCTCACCACTGTTGGAGTTTTCATAAAAAGACAGCCCCGTCTGCAGGTACGAGTGTGATTCATTAGCCAAAATTGATGAAACACAAAATCAAAGTTAATGATGATTACATTAGGGCTTTTCACACTGCGCTTAACCCTGGGTTATCGTCGTTCTAAACACAGCTTGTTTTAGCCCCGGGTAAAGGCAAGTTTCCCACTAATTTAGAAGCGGGGTATGAAACCCTGCTTCGAAGCAGGGTTAGCTCAACTTTTGCAGTGTTAACTCCACATTGTGGTGCCAAACTTGTACAGTGTGAAATTATGCAGCTAGATGCTTAGTAACAGACAACCAATCGCGTACTCTTATTTGCCTGCTTTGGACAGTCATGGAAAAATGCACATTGTATATAAACAGTAAATTCAGCATTTGAGAGGAAAAATGTCAAATTCCGACAGAAAATGCAACAATTTGAGTGAAGATTTTTTTCATTCTTACCTTTTATAGTCTGAAATGTTCATTCAGTATAAACTCGATAGTACAGTCGGCAATACGAGGATGCGCAATGCTAGAGCCAGGGTTGCCAGGTTTTCACAACAAAACCTGCCCAATTGCTACTCAAAACTAGCCCAATCAAGTTTTAACGGGGGGTCCCACAGTAAAAATCAAGTTCCAGGGGGTAAAATCTGTGTTTTCGGTGGGGCTCCCCAGGTAAAAGTTGCATTCCAGGGGCTAAATATGATGTTCATCCCGGGGACATGAAAAACAACCCGCGGCAACAGTGTAAATGTAGCCCAATTCCACGGGAAAACCACATCAGTGAAACTGATTGGATGAATATGCAAATAAGAACTTTAACCCAGGGTTTAGGAATGTGCAATGTGAAACATCAGTTTAGGAATACCCAGGATTAATTGTTAAATTATGAGCAGTGTAAAACGTGAAGCAAGATAACCCAGCAATCTGTTTAGAATGACCCAGGGTTAACTATTTCAACAGTGAAAAGCCCGCCAAAATTTCTATAGATATTGCAATAATGTTGTTGCGCAACAGTAATCGTGTAGTGAAAATCTGATATTGTGACGGCCCCAACTGAACAAAATTTGAACCCCAATGACTTTAGTTGAATATCAAAAAACAAAAAATTCATAATATCTTCTTTAATTTTTCAAAGAAAACAAATAAGGTTTAGAATGACATAGGAGAATAAATTATTACAAATTAAAATTTCAGGGTGAACCGTCCGTTTAAGGTGAGATAGCTCCTGTGATTTAAAAAATTTAAGCTTACAGCATGTCTGAAAGGTCAGATCTTATATATCAGGGGAAAGATCGCTACATTTATGTACTGCATATTTATTGGTGACTTATAACATGCAACCCCTGCAGACGTCAGCACAGGAAATATAGCACACATTCATAGTTTGTTCAACAGGATTCAGTTATATGCAGCCGCCTGAGCATATCTCATGTTAGGAAGACTTGACACAACAAATCCTACGGGACAGAATAGGGACGTGTCATGTTGGGTTAAAAATTGAGCGTATTGAACGATAATATATCTGTTTTTGGCATATGAAAGAAAATCTGTTTGACTTACCACCAGGAGATGTTTTATTGGTGGCTTGATAAATTAGGATTGTTACAGTGTACCCAAAGCTGTGTAAGATAAATTTGATCGCCCAGATCTAAACCAATCTTGAGACATAGTTGCGAAGAATGTGGATTTGTTTTAAAAACAATGAAAGAAGTATGTGTTCCTCTTATTGCTGCTCAAATGCCCACTGACTGGGTTTTGTCTGTCTGTTTAATGGCAGACGTGCCCAGTGCATTTTGCCATGAACGTTCATTAGGATTAGACCAATATCTATATCTATTCATGCCTGTTCAGGTGAAACATTTTGTGAAAATATTCCCTTGACCACCCCACAAAGCCCTCACGTCCCATGATTTTTCACATTTAAAAGACAGTTGCTGACTTGAATTACATTTTTTTCTTTTCTTTTTTTTTTTTTTTTTTTTGCTTTGTTTATAAAAAATATATGTATCCAACTTAGTTTTTTGTTTGATTCTATGAGGATTTATGTTGAAAAGAAAATGCAGTTGTGTTACGCAATGGGGCAGGCCTGTTTAGCCAGTCGAATCAGGGACCCCAAGCTCCAACCAATCACAGGAGAAGCTGTGTGAATACTGGGCGGAGTCAGGAATAGAACTCCAAACCCACACGCCTGTTTCCCCGCCCAAATGATCCGATTAGCCCCTTTTCATCAACCAATAAAAAAATCCTGCTATACCCAAGACCTCCCTGTCAGCATAATTTCTAATCTACAAATAAAGACTCTTGTATATATGAAACTGTTTTGTATAAATAATTACTATTTTCGACATCTCCATTAGCAACCAGGGCACAATTGTAAGTCTGGTTAAAGGTATAACTTTAAATGTGAGGGGATTAAAAAGACAAAAAAAGTATAAAATCTAACAAAAAATACTTTACACCTTGAGTTTTGAATGGGGCACATAAACCCAGACCAGACGTCTGGTGTTTGATTTATCTTTTCCTTTTTATAATTTGTCTTATGTTTTTATTCATTTATGTTGTTGGTTGTTTTGTTTGTTTTTACTTTTGTTTTGTTTCTACCTTTTGGTTAACTTGACGAAAAATGGCATTGCATGCTCTGAATATTTTGCTGGTTATTAAAAGAAAAAGGAAAAGGAGACAAATAACTAAAGGGGAAAAAAAGTTTAAAAAATGCGGAGGGGATTCCTAAACTTTTATGGAAAAGTTGCTTCAATTTGCAATTGCTTGTGTTTAAATATACAGTTTTTTTTTTCTATGAAAACAAAACAAAAACAGAAAAAGAGTACTCCAACACCTTGTGCAATAAAGCTATCTTTCTATGAATGGTGTCTTGACCCTTGTGTGTTTTTTTTTAGGATATAGAATAAATATTTCCTGCATCACTTATATCTATCTATCTATCTGTCTGTCTGTCTGTCTGTCTGTCTGTCTGTCTGTCTGTCTAGAAAACAATGAAATGGAAAACAAGTTTATATTCAGATATAAGGCACTCTTTCTTGTTTATTTTGTTTTCTCTATAATCTAAGTGTGGGTATCTGCAGGTTGGAGTAATATTCGTGACATAAGGTAGGGGCGTGGAGAAAGTTCTTTTTAATTGGTCACAAAAATGTCTGTCAAGGTGTGGGGTAGGGTTAGGGGTTAGTTTCTGTAGTAGCAATTCACCTGCAAGTTTTCCACTTGCACCAGCTCACCAGCAGAGGGAAGAATGACTACATCTTGCTTTGGAGGGAGAACTTGGGGCTTGTAAAATGTTTATTAAATGTGATTGTACGTTGCCATGGCAGTTTATAAAAATCACTAGTACATTATCTGTTATTTCACAGCTGCAAAATACACATCGCTCTCTACAGACTTTGAAATGACAGATTTTCACATTGCTTCCCACCTAGGCACATATAGGGGCATTTCCTATGAGGAGGCAAGAGAGGCAGTGTCTCCTCAAAACAATTGGATGAGAAAATAATTGATATTACAAAAATAAAACAATGCAAATATCACAAAATGTGACATTAAAACTAAAGTGCATAAATGTTTCTAAAGTAACACTGTCCAACAGCGACACCATGCCGCAGGTAAAGTTACAGCGGGACACCACGTCTCTCTTGCCTCCTCTGAGCCCATTAACTTGTAACAGACCCCCGAAGTATGTGTTGCCAGATTGGAAATGTCAAAGTATCATACCAGTAGCTCAAAATTATCTATTTGGAAGAAAATTATCATACACGTAATATACAGAATACAGCTATTTATCTAGTCCAAGAACTTTTTGACACGACCTGCAAATTACCACAATAGTTAAATAATTAGGCGTACCTTAGTGGGAAGGTCTGAACTCCACCTCTGGGTCGCTGTCATGGAGAGCCTGTGTGTTGTCAGATGTTGAGGGGGCCTTTTGCTGTACAGATTTGATGCCGTTGTGGACCGCATGTATTTTTTGGCTTAAGAGAAGGGCACCCTCCCGCATTCTTAAAGGATTAATCCACTTTTAAATAAACTAATTTACTCACCCCCATGTCATCCAAGATGTTCATGTCTTTCTTTCGTCAGTCAAAAAAAAATGAAGGTTTTTGAGGAAAACATTCCAGGATTTTTCTCAATATAGTGGATTTCAACAGGTTGGAGGTCCAAATTGCAGTTTTTAGCAAAGGGCTTTAAACGATAAAATATTGCAAAGTATCGCCTTGAACGTACTTCCCGTTTCCGCATTCTTCAAAACACTTACGCTGAATGTCCTTCATTCCGTAAGTAGAATAGGGAAGGCGTATGATATTCAGCATAAGCTTTTTTAAGAACGCGGAAACGGGAAGTATGTTCAAGGCAATATTTTGTGTTTATAAAGCATAAACGGTTGTATTTTTATCGAAAATGACCGATCATTTCGCCAGATAAGACCCTTATTCCTCGTCTGGTATCGTTTAAAGACCTTTGAAGCTGCACTGAAACTGCAATTTGGACCTTCAACCTGTTAGCAGCTGAAATCCACTATATGGAGAAAAATCCTGGAATTTTTTCCTCAAAAACCTTCTTTTTGACTGACGAAAGAAAGACATGAACATCTTGGATGACATGGGGGTGAGTATAATTTGAAAGTGGACTAATCCTTTTACACACTCTGAGGTGTGCACGTATGAGGCGCCGGACTGGACAAAAGTGAAGCGAACGCCGCGAGCGAGCGACACTACGCGAGAAAGACAGAGTGCGTCCGAGAGCGAGCGAACCTGCGCGAGAGAGAACAAGTGTGTCTGAGCATTTGTAAATTAGTACATTAGTAAACAGTGATCAGATTATATGCAGTCATTTAAAACAATTCTACTGTAGGAGTGGAATTTGGGGACCAATATTACAGTTTAAAAACTGGGATAAAAGTGTAATAGAAAGAACACAACAGCCATGTGCAGTGTTAATGATAAATCTTTTGTCATGTGTTACATTTTCTAACATAAAGGGAAAAAAGTGGACTCTTCTTAAGGTTTATAGACAAACCAGTTCTTCTCATTGGACTGTGCGATTTACACTTTTCTCTTTAACATTGTTTTTTTTAACATTGTTATCATAATGATTGAAATATAAAGCAGGAGGCCTATTGTTTCAAAAATGAAGATTCTCATTGTTTACTTACTCTGATGCCATTCAGGTGCACATGACTTTCTTTTTCAGAACACAAATGCATTTTTTTAATCTGCCGGAAATTCAAGCTCTGTATGCATATATAATGCAAGAAAATGGGTTCCACCATTGTGATTTATGCAAACAAAACAAATCAATAAGTAAAACATCCTCACCTTTAAATTAGTGCATCTGACCAGGGCTCTGATGGTGTTTGAAATTTGGTTTGAAACTCCCATGTGAAGTTCATTCTTCTATTGCAATCAAAGCATCACTTTCTTTTCACATGAACATGGTAACATAATTGTTACACAGCCTCTTAATGAATTGAGTGCAAACAGGATGAGCTTTTAAAGCTTTATTTATTTTGTTTGTTTTGTTATTTTGCTATAAGACATTATTTGATTTCTTTTAGACTTTCCAAATGATTGCAGTCTTTTATTTTCATGGTATGCATCTACAGATTTCAAATTTCTTTCTAAACATATCTGTGTTCTGCTGAAGAAAGGCAGTTGTGCATCAGGGTAAATGAATAATGAGAATTTAATTGAACAAATTAACTTTTTTTTTTTAAAGGATTCATTTTAAAGCAAGTGCTATTTTCCTTTTGCTTAACTTCCTGTTAAGGCTGTTTATGATGGGTTTCAGTTTCAGCCAATTTGTCAATGCCTATTATTATTTTTTTTTTTTAAATAATAAATAGAAAATAATAAATAGAAATAGAATAGTGCTTTAATAAACAGAAAATTATGTACCATAATTTATTTATTCTTTATTTTTTCTCCATCTACTGAATAATAGTTTGATATGTCTGTATAGCCTACATTTTATATATGCCACTAAAGATGTTAATTATGTATTGTTTATGTAATGTTTTATGTTTTATATTGTAGAATTATAGCTGTAATCATTGCTGCAAATGTAAAATGGTATTGAAATGGTAGAATTACAGTAAATTGTTGTGTTCTTTCTGTTAAAATTTTATCCTAATTTTGAAACCAATTTTGGTCCCCAAATTCCACTCCTACAGTAGAATTGTTTTAGTGATTGCATATAATCTGATCACTGTTTACTAATGTACTAATTTACTAATGCTCGGACAAACTCAATCTCTCTCGCGCGGGTTCACTCGCTCTCGGACACACTCGATCTCTCGCGCAGGTTCGCTCGCTCTCGGACACACTCGATCTCTCTCGCGCAGGTTCGCTCGCTCGCGGCATTCGCATCGCTTGTCCAGTTTGGCGCCTCATATGCACGAGCCCATTTAGAGTGTCTGTAATGAGCCGATTTCGTTCACATGACGCATTTGAATAGGGAACACAAGAACATCGAGAGGAAACTTTCCCAATTCGCTGAACTCATTTTCTATACTTTAGTTTATACTTTATTGCTAAACTATCAACCTCAGCTTGAAAACAACTGATCTAAGTGCTGCGGCAGCAGGGTTGCTAGGTTTTCACAACAAAACCCGCTAAATTGCTCCTCAAAACTAGCCCAAAGGCATTTGAGGGGGGTCCAACGATAAAAATCGCATTCCGGGGGGTAAAATTTGCGTTTTTGGCGGGGCTCCCCTGGTAAAATTTGCATTCCAGGGTAAATATCATGTTATTTTGGGTTGATTTAACCCACCGCAACAGTGTAAAAGTAGCCCAATTCCACGGGAAAACCATGGACTTGGCAAAACTGCACGGCAGGAACGTAATTAACTTGTGCTCGTGATAGAGAGATTCAATCTCCACAATGATTGGCCGAGAAGACGTAACGTGAGATGAGATGTATAGAGGGTATGTGACAAAATGCTTTACGGTAATTCAAAAACAATGTATATATTATGACTTTATAAGACAATTTCGAAAATTACCCACCTCCATCGAGATTTCTTGTACTGTATTTGCAAAACTACTGCGCTGGTGAGCGTTGTAGTCGTTGTAATCCAGAGCTGCGCTTGGAGTATTTACGACAGTGTGATTCACTGAAGGAACCTGTAGGGGGAGCTTCGCAAAAGTTCCGATTTAATAGGGGAAACTGAAAACTCGAGTAAAACAAACGATTACACTAAAGGCTGGACTTGCAACTTGTCAAATAAACCTAATCCATGGATATTGACATGCAGCAGGACTCATGTTTCCTGACATTTATGCCTGTTATCGACGCCGGGGAAAACAAATCTGCAAATCTATAACTACAATATCAGTAGGTTTAAATCCGTGTAATCACTATATCAATGTTGTATCGTCATATTGTCCAGCCCTAAAACATAGTTTTATAGTATAGTTTTTGTCAGTGTTTATTTAAAAACACCCAGTTATGCAGAATGGAAAATATTTAATTGATGAGTTGTCAACATAATATATAACAATACAATATATATCATAGTATGATTTTTCCTCAAAATCCAACATTTCGACAGAAAATGATAACTGCAAATCCATGTTTCTCTGCCTGGAGTCCATCTGTTTCTGTGAATTGCAGAGATCCTTGCTTCTTTTTTCTGTAGCTTTCGGCAGTCTTTAAATATATATCTCAGGTTTGTGTACAGTCAATCACAAAGCTCTTTCCCGTTTTGGAAGTGTTTTGTGTGTTTTTCGCGGCATTCACGCTGAGAACCAATGCTGCCGCTCAGTCAGCCACTCAGTGGGCGTGACCGCAGTTGTAACGGTCGACGGTGACGTCACGTGCATACGGTTATGATTGGATCTGATTGGTTTGTGCGATAAACCGCGCCTCTTGTTTTCGTGCGCGTTCGCGAATCGACCTGAATGGAGAAAACGATGCCGTTAATGGGGAGATTAAAAAAGTAAGTAAACAACTTACCCACTTAGATATCACTGCTTAATGTCACGTCAAAATCAAACTTGAAATGATCTGAAAAAACTGGGGGGGTTTTAGTGAGCAATCAGCTTGGGTAAATTTTCGTGTCTGTGACCAGCGTTTACCGAGCTGATTGTTACTGCCTAGTTATTATTTTGGAATAAATGTAAAAATGCGTAAAACTCGAGATTTTTACTTGGTTTTAATCAATACAACAATATTACATAGCGTAAAAAATACAGCATAGAATTGTATTCAGTATTTATGTAACACTAATGTTTATTTAACCAGGAAAATGTGACAACATTAAGTGTAACAGGGAATTTACATTTGATAAAAAAAAAGTAAAAAAAAAAAAAAAAAAACTGAGGACTTTGCCTCCATTTTAAAACACCACTAGCACCCACTTGTAACAGAGAAATGTTACACAATGTTGATTAACCTAAAATGATTAGGAAAAAAACATAAATGTTTGTGTGGGTTTATTTAGCTATACATTGGGGGCACAATTGCGCCTAATTCAACAATTCCAGTGTTCTGTAATCAGTGTACCAAAAACGGGTAGCTTTAATTCTTTACAGTTACATCAATAACAAAGTATTCAGATTACAGTTTCATTTTGTTAAAAAAAAATTGTATTTTGACAAGGCTATAATGAAATTTGATTATAGTTCTGGTTCTGTTGGCAGTCATGACTCACGTGAGCCACCTACTGGCGCGTGCGCAAACAACACCTGTCTCCAATCATTCTGTTTGGACACAGGATGAGACGCAGCTAAGTCATTATTAGGTATGGCAAATGCTGCCAACAGACTAACAGCAATACCTGACAGAATTATGAATTCAAAATACTACAATATATATAATTTTTTTTTTTTTTTTTTTTTAGCTTTGTTTAATGTTAAAATAATTCAGTGCATCTGTTCTTATATTTGCTTGAGGAAAAAAAAATGCAAATTTGTACCCTGCATTTTTCTGTTACTGAAACATTTCTGTTGCATAAAATTCTGGTTTCATATATTACCAGAGCATTTAATTACAGCATAGTTACAACTACATGGCATTTTCTTAAATATTTAATATTTGCATCAAGTCCTTAATAATTGAAAGTATTGTGATGACATTTGCATTTTACTTGACTTTATTTACATTTGTGACCTTGAAGAAATCCAAAAGTAATCAGATTACATTCATACTGTGGTGCTTGGATTACGTTACCGAATACTTTTTTCATGAAGTCATTTGTAACTGTAACAGAATACATTTTTAAAGTAACTCTTCCAACTCCGCATTCAAGGGCATCCTCAATTAGAAAAAAACTAAATATATTTTCTTTTAATCTTAAAAATACAAAGAGTTTTTTATGGTTAGTCTAAAGTATATATACAAATTAAAGAAGTCTATGGTTTGTCCTCATGTACATTCCTGTGATATTCTACTATATATTGTGAACATATTGTCTGCATTTATCTTAAAGATCTTAAAGTGTTTGTGTCTGAAGTTTGTGGCGTCTTTTATCAGCAAATGGTCTGAAATGTTTGTCGTTGTCTGGACGTTTGTGCAGGTGTCAGCTATCTGTGAATCAGAATATGTGACTGTGTAGCTCACAGAAGTCGTCTTTTAACATTGATGGAGACCAGTTTTGAGTGATGACAGTTGTTGGGGTTATAAGGTTCAGACAAGAGAATATTGTGTCTTGAAAAGCATGGAATGGACACTTCAAATGCTGACAGTTTAGCCTGGTTGAACTTTCATTTGTGGTCTTTATGCTTCTTCTGCTGGTACTTCCTGTACTGGTTCTGAATTGTAGACGCGGCCTTCTCAGCAGAGTTTCCGGTGTGTCCGTTACTGGATGAAGAGTCTAAAAATTGAATATTTTAAAATGGAGTATTTTGTGATATTCACACACACGCACGCACACACACACACATATGTATATATTGTTTTTATTATATATACAATACATATATATTATATATATTGTTTTTTAATACAATTACAATACTTAAGGTAATACTTACGCTTTCTGTAAACTCCTATGCTGTTCCTTCTCTGGCCCTCAAACTGCAAAACAAATCATACACACACAAATGCTGAAGTGTGTATTTTATTAATTATTAAAATACTTTTTCTGTGTCTTTATTTATATATATATGAATAACTATAACTATAACTATGAATAAGCCATTTGTAGGTTGAGTTCTCAGAAAAGTGTGATGATAATCATTGTGGTGGTATCAAAATATTGTTTTGTTTATTTGAGCTTCCTGATCGGCCTGGTATAGCAACAGTGTTTAAACCAAAGATTGTGGTTGGGACTATCTATTTTTCAACCAATGGCAGATGAGGGGAATGTTTGTGTTTGAAAGATGTTGCTTTTCTATTTGGTGCATTAGTGCCCAACCAATTTTTCAGTCGCATTGGTTACATGTGTTTTTCCATTCATTTTCCCCATAGATACTGCAAAAAAGTATAATTTTTAAAATAAAATATATACCAATATTTAACCAATATTTAATTATGCGCATTGGCTCGAATAGGCTGAAAAAAATATGCTTTTCAACGCTATTTTGGCATAAGAAACAACATTTATGAGACAGTTCATGTCAAATCTTGTTGCTGATTTGAAATATGTTATTTAATTGTGAGTTGGCCAAGCAGTTTTTGAGATTTCATGATTCCCCCATTCAAATAGATTGGACTTGGTCTTGGATGCCTGAAATAGCTGCCTGTAGGCGTTGCAAATATGGCCGCCGAGTGAACAGACTCGGGGACTCCAATGATGAAAGTGTGTCATAATAGCAATTATTATTAAATAAATGTGTTTTTTCCTGGTAAATATCTTTTACCATTTATCCTGAGATTATTAAATTCATAAAAGAACAAAAATAATTGTATCATTAACCCCTCCATTTCCTATAATGTAGGTGTGCACATTTCAAAAATGTTTCATTTTTTAAATAATTTTTTAATTACACGAAAAAATTAAAATATATATATATATATATATATAATATATTGTTGTACGTGTTCTATATATATATATATATATATTTTTTTTTTTTTTTTTTTTTTTTTTTTATTTATTTATTTTTTTTGCACACTCAAACCAGGCAAACTAACTATGTGCAAATTTTGTATTGGTGAATTTGTAGCTTCAGTACCAAACTGACAGACAAACTTGTTTGATTCTGTCAAGTAAGACATATTTTGTTGATCCTGGAACAACATTTCTGTACAAAAATGTAGTCCTAATCCCTACCTCTAAATCTAACCCTACCATAACTTCTCCCTAAAATCAGAGGGAAATGATAGGTGAATAACACTGATGTAGAAGCACCTAACCCTAGTTGTAAGCCTAAACTTGACAAACTGTAAAGTTGTCCTTCAAATCTGATTGGTTGATTGGAATGTTGTTCCAGGATCAACAGCGACACTGATTCAGGAACATGTTGTACTTGGTGAAATTGTGATCACCCTCTGGACTCACAGTAGATCTGTCTTAAACATTTATATATATATATATATATATATATATATATATATATATATATATATATATATATATATATATATATATATAAATGTTTAAGACAGATCTACTGTATACTGACAGATCTATATATATATATATATATATATATATATACACACGTTATCGTTAAAAATCAATTTCCATATGGAGAAAATTGAGTTTTTACTTTTGGAACCAGTGGTTGCACCCTTACAGAAAAAACACATGAACTTCACATGTGATCACATGTTTTCCACATGTGATCACATGTGAACTTATATGATCACATGTGAGCAACATGTCACCACATGTGAACAACATTTCACCACATGTGAACAACATTTCACCACATGTGAACAACATGTCAACACATGTGAACAAAGTTTGAACATAATGGAGCAAGTGGCACATATGGAAAACATGTTACTAGCCTATAGGTTATAATGTGGAGCACATGTGGAATATATTTTCACATGTTGTATTTTTTGGGCGGCACAAAGTCAGCGGCTTGAAACGGTCGGACCACCGTCGGCACACCATCGGCAAGCTGACCAATCTGAAAATGCCGTCAATCTGACAGCGTTTTTTGGGTGGCACATCACCAGCGGTTTGCCGCTGCTGGGTCACCATTGGTACACCAGTGGCAAGCCGATAATCGGTCCAGTTTCTACTAAGCGCTTACAGGACATCTTTTTTGATAAGTGTGTATTTATTTTATATTATTTTTACAGTTAAAAAATCTGAAAGTCTGAATAAAAAATATTAAGACTGACTTAATATCTATATCAAAAACTTGGTATAAAAACTGCCTATGGGCACGCTTTCAAATAAAATAACGTGGTTGAATGTTTGTAAAAAAAATAAATAATTAAGTTATAAAAGTTACACACTTATTAAGTTATAAAAGTGCCACAATTGTCCCACTATGCTGGGGTGGCATTTTGCTCCTATAGGGTCATAAAACTACAAAATGAGTTTTAAATTCATGATTTAATATTAATGAGATTTTTTTATGTAATGTGTTAATTCTACATGTTTATTTATGTAAATACTGCGTGACTGACGTGTTTTATGAGCGTGCGGGCTGAACATTTGAGTAGCTTTCAAACCCTGGAGCGGCGCAGAGTTGCCATGGAAACGGAGAAACAACAACTGACAAGCAGCAAAAACAGCAGCCTCTCGCTGTTGTTTTCACTTCTTTCAGGTGAGTTTAGTCGCTAAAATCACACGAATAACACACACAACTGTTCTTGACACTTCTCTAACATGCAATTGACACACTTATGTTGAATATTTACTTTACAGAAACAGTTTAGTGTCTTCGAAAAACTCCGTTATCATCTCCGTTAGCATCCCGTTTTCAGAAGAGGTAGGCTAACTCTAACGATCGATTTGTTTATAATAGTTTAGGCTTTTAATCACATCTTTATGTGTAGATGATGTGTAGAGGTTTATGTGTAGAGGTTTTGATAGTTTTGTAAAGGTTTTGCTGTCTATGGGTGATTAGAAGCTGGCTAATTTATAAACGTAAATGTAGCCTACTGTTAATCGGTGACGTAACTTGCAGGGAGCACAAGTTTTCAAAAGCGTTTTGATCTTTCATGGTAAACAAATATTGATAAACATTGTTCTGTGATTTCAGCAGCGACAAAATAACCCCTCTACAACAGAGGGAAAGCTCAGAAGATTTCAGCATTTCTGAAGGAACCTGCTGACAGGAAGGAAACACAGGTGAAACTCACCAATTAACTCCATATCCATGTTTTCCACAATATTTTTTACCTATACCATGCATCTGTTATTTTCTTCTTTATTTTCTCAAATTTACAGTTTTTATTTATTTAATTTGTTTTAAGAAGGCTTTGACATCCAAATGTAAGTGACACTGTATGAGCAATATTTAATGAATAAGTAAACAAAAAACATAAATTCAGTTTATGTGTATTCTTCTTTTCCTGCTGTAGCTTCTTTTCTTTTAATGAACCTGGCATTGAATAATAATATTGTTGGCTCTGTGACAAATTGTTTATGTTCCTAGATCCTTCCCTGTTGATGCCCTGCACCATAGCAGAGTTGGAGCGGATAAAAAAGTTCCTGTCGGACCAAATGACTAGTAAGTAAAGCCTCTTAAACATACACTAATGTTCAAAAGTGTGGGGTCGATAAGATTTTTAATGTTTTTAAAGTATCTTCTGTTCACAAAGGCTGCGTTCTTTGGATCAACATACAGTAAAAACAATTCTGACTTTATAACTCGCAATTCTGACTTTATACCTCGCAATTCTGACTTTATATCTCGCAATTCTGACTTTATAACTCACAATTCTGATTTTATATCTCGCAATTCTGATTTTATACCTCGCAATTCTGACTTTATAACTCGCAATTCTGACTTTATATATCACAATTCTGACTGTATATCTTACAATTCTGACTTTATATCTCGCAATTCTGACTTTATATCTCGCAATTCTGACTTTATATCTCGCAATTCTGACTTTATATCTCGCAATTCTGACTTTATAACTCGCAATTCTGACTTTATTTCTCACAATTCTGACTTTATTTCTCACAATTCTGACTTTATATCTCGCAATTCTGACTTTATTTCTCACAATTCTGACTTTATTTCTCACAATTCTGACTTTATATCAAGCAATTCTGACTATAACTCGCAACTCAACAGACCAAAAAAAAAAACATAAAATCCTTACAAATTTGAGCACTTACAATGAATTATTGTTGAATTAATGTTTTATTGTAATTTGCTTGCTGAGCCAGATGACTGTTGTTTTTGTTAAAAAATTATTATTATTGTGTTAATGTTGTTTACTGAACAATATATTATTATTATTACATTAACTTATGTGTATTAATGAAAGCTTGTATTTTCATGATTTTCATCATAACAAAATTCAATGTAGTTGTAAATAGAATAAAATAAAACTGTATACCAGCACCAGCATCCCATTCCAGCAAGACCAGCATATGTTGTGTTTTGGTACTGGTATGCTGATGACCAGCATACCAGCACCAGCATCCGGAAACGGAAAAGATTAGTTCATTTCTCGAGTCCTCGGGTCCGAGTCGTTCGTTCAAGTCCCCATAGGCTGAATACAGAAACAGAAATGATTAGTTCATCTCTCGAGTCTTCGGGTCCGAGTCTCGTTCTTTTGTCACGTGACCGCTTCCCGGTCCAGTGTCTCGCAAAATATACAACATTACATTCGGATTATAGACTGTATATTTTACTATATTTAAGAATTTTCATAAAATTATCAAAATAAGTCTGCAATAAACATCTGAACAAAAAGAAAGTTCCATCTTGTTTGTGTAAGAATATTTTTATTGTTAAATGTGGTGTTGTTATTATTTAAATTATTTAAAATAAATATTATTATAAACGAGGACTCGAGAGATGAACTAATCATTTCTGTTTCTGTATTCAGCCTATGGGGATTTGAACGAACGACTCAGACCCGAGGACTCGAGAGATGAACTAATCTTTTCTGTTTCCGCCAGTACAGACTGCATATCCGTGCCCTAATATGGAGCTGTGACTTGATGAACGAACGACTCGGACCCGCGGACTCGAGAAATGAACTAATCTTTTCTGTTTCCCGTAGTATGCTTATGAGATGTTGCGCATGCGCGGTCAACACAAAATGAACGAATCGCTCTCTGAGATGACTCGTTGTCCCGAGTCATATTTAAGACTCGTTCAAAATGAACGAATCGTTCACTATTTTACGGTCTATGCTCGCAATGCGGAGCCAGGCGAAAATATAAACGCGCCATTTTATTTCTCCATTTAATAAACAGATAGGTATTTGTTGTAAAAGAAATACAGTTACAATTTCAAGGATTTTCAAGCACTTTATCCAAAATTCAAGCACTTTTCAAACCTTGAAAACACATCATCAAAATTCAAGCACTTTCAAGGATTTCAAGCACCCGTACGAACCCTGCATATACGTAGACATAAATAGAATACTCTGAGTCAGATACAAATCTTTATATGCTATGTTTTTACCTCACTAGAAATCCTTAGAGTCATTAGAACTCCCATTTTGGATGGCTTCTAGAGGGCATGCTGTAGGTGCGCACAGGATATGATTGGCTACTACCAATATAACATATCATATATGATCCTGAAATCCATAAAGAAAAGAAATAAAACTTTACTTTATCAGGATAGTTTACTTTATTTATTAAGTTTACTTTATCAGGATAGATATTAGACTGCCCTAATCTGATTGTTTTACTATCCCAAAACAGGAAACCTGCTGAAGGAGACACAGAGGACTGAAACGACATTCCACACATTCAGAAACTCACAATTCATATTTTTATATTTGGTTTTGCTTTTTTTGTTTTAAAAATTCATATTCACATTTGTATTTCTAATGAAATTAAATAAAATAATTGTTTATAAATAAAGAATTGTAAATAAATTTGAATTGTTTGTTTTAATGTTGGGAAACATGGCTATAGGCCCTACATAAGAACATGCTATCATTTTCTGTTGTTGTTTTGTTAGAAATGATTGTTGATGGGTTTCAAATGTTATTCCAAGGATCGCACATGGGAATGTACATGTTTCACATGTGATCTCATGGTTTCACATGGGAATATACATTTCACATGTGATTACATGGGTTTCACATGGGAATTTAAGGGTTTAACACGTGATCACATGGTTTTCACATGGGAATATGCGTTTCACATGTGATTACATGGGTTTCACATGGGAATATAAGGGTTTAACATGTGATCACATGGGAATATACATTTCACATGTGATTACTTGGGGTTCACATGAGACTTTATGGGTTTCACATTCCATCACATGGGTTTCACATGGGAATATACATTTCACGTGTGATTACATGGTTTTCACATGGGAATGTATGCGTTTCACATGGCTATTTTATACATGTTTCACATGTGATTTCATGGGTTTCACATGGGAATATACACATGTTTACATGGGTTTCACATGGGAAAACATGGGTTTCACATGTGAAAACATGTGTTTCACATGTGTAAATGTTCCAAAAGCACACATTTCCCATGTGAAAAACATGTGATCACATGTGAACACATGTGCTTTTCACATGTGATCACATGTTAAATTTCACATGTGCATTTTGTCACATGTGATCACATGTGCTTTTCACATGTTTTCACATGTTAAATTTCACATGTGCAAAAATCACATGTGCAAAAATCACATGTGCATGTGGTCACATGTGACCACATGTGTTTTTGCACATGTGAAGTTCATGTGTTTTTTCTGTAAGGGCACTCTATTCCAACTGCACAGAAAGGGATAATTTACCCCATAATGAAAATCATTTACTCACCCTTTATTGTTCCAAATTATGTAGTAGCCTATAAGTTTCTTTTGTGTTTACTAACTTTTTGGAAAGAAGTTGTCCCAAGTTTGGTATCAGTGGTTATTGTCTGTCTCCTGACTGATCGTCATTGACATCAAACTGCATATTTGTAGGCATTAAAAAAAAACTCTATTGTGAGGGGAATGATTTCACCGCAAGGTTATTTGTTTTAGTCTGTTGCTCACATTAGTTATCATTCAGAAGACTTGGGATATAGTGTCATATGGACCACTTGTATTGCCTTTTTTGTAATTTTAGGCTCTCAACTTTTCCCATATAAACCTTTTTCACATGTATGAAAATAGATGCTCCATTATGCAAAAAAATGAACTACATGAAGGTGAGTAAATAATAAGAATACTCATTTTTGGGTGAACTATCCCTTTAACAAGATTCAGAAATTCAGCACCATCTCAAAAATGCTTTTACACTTTGCTTTTGCATCGCTACTTTGAGGTCTTCGGAAGTGTCAGTGCATCCTTATGTCCTTGTACGCACGAAAGCATCAGCCATGACAGTCTTATCACAAGTGTCGCCTCTGTCTTTCCTGCTGGAATGTGCGAGACATGGTGGCCCAGACAGATCACGCAGGTGTGAGACGTCTTTGCCGGGACATTCCACACATGCCACTGCAGCGGGTTACTTTGCGACTCAATGTGTTCATGCCGTTGAGGGCATGTCACGGTCCTTATGGCCGCTCTACTCCGTGGACCCACAATTATTGTCACTAAAATGGACCATGATTGTTTTCAGAAAAATTCAGTATGATAGGAAATGTGCATGACAGTGTCTAAGAGTATTTCTTGGATACTTCTAATTGGGGATTTCCCTTCAAAGGCACTGCATGACCCACGACTGTGTGGCCCCTACATAACACTACATTTGACAGGAAAGTTTGATCTCGTACTGGAGACCAAGTAGTGTATTTAGCGTCATATTGGATGGCATCTGTGTGACGTAGGTACCTCGGTAGGGTGAAAAACTCTCATTTTCTTCTCGACCGACATTGTTGTTTTACCTTTTTTTGTAATGGGCTCTTGACTACTTCCGCCTACATCATGCATGACCTTTCTAACGTGATTACGTAATGCGTGGCGCATCACCGGGCAGTGCAAGATGAGTATTTGTGGTTAAAAAGTATATACATTTTTATTATTTTTTAGAAAATGTCCAATCGTTTCGCCAGATAAGACCCTTATTCCTCGTCTGGGATCGTGTAGAGCCCTTTGAAGCTGCACTGAAACTGCAGTTTGGACCTTTAGCCGTTGTACCCCAGTGAAGTACATTAAATGGAGAAAAGTCCTGGGATTTTTTCTTCAAAAACCATAATTTCTTTTCAACTGAAGAAAGAAAGACATAAACGTCTTGGATGACATGGGGGTGAGTAAATTATCAGGAAATTTTAATTCTGAAGTGAACTAATCCTTTAACGCAAAGAAAGTGCACTGATGTCATCACTTGATTAAATTATTAAATGTAAAGCAGCCTGATTTGACCATTTTGACATGCCAAAAGGAAAGCTGCTTTACTGTCTTTAGTAAGGACACTTTTATAGGGGATTGTCCTCGTAATGAATGTTCTGTGATATGCTTTGGATAAAAAATCAGCTAAATGACTACCTTTAAACTCTCTTCTCTTTATATCAATTGAGAAAATTAAGGATCCAAATGGAAATTAATTCATTATTAGTGAAATATTAATGTATTTGATAATTAACCATTGATTTATAAATGTATTAAGTGGCTGTTGTTTAAGAACCTCAGGGCTTCAATACAGACTTCATTTCTAGGGACCATACTGCATTAAGACACAAATCCTTCTCCATTGGATTATAGGCACCTGAGGGATGTCCAAGCCTAGATTTTCTGAGGTTAGCAGAGAGTGGAATATGTGTGTGTGTGTCGGCCTTGAACGGCACCTAGTAATGTCTGACCATTACTGGAATTAAGACTAAGTCATATTGCGCAACTTCAGTAGAACGATATAACAGGATGCAACCACTAAGAATGTAAGGTTAAGTTCACATGGAAACTAATAATAAGAAAGAAACCTAGAAATGAGACCAAAGTATTGAGCAAGGCTTCAATGCTTTTTTTTTTTTTTTCAAACAAACCATCCACTGCATATTTTGGAGCCACATTAAAATTCTCATCTCTTTGCCCACCCACCAGCATTGCCCTTTTCACCTTCACTCTTTCACAAAGATCTTTTCAAAGCACAGTGCAACTTTTAGGATGAATTCATTTCATGACAACTCTCTGAGAGACTGGCATGGTAATGCATATGTAATGTTGGTCTTGTATTTGGTCTTGGCGGAGTACTCTGCTGCTGCTACACAGCAAGTACAGAGACTTGCTACTGCAAATACATTCACAGACATTGCTGTGAACATGTAAGACATGCTGCTGCTGCACATATACTGTACATGAAATAACCCCTAGCAGATCTATACAGGTGGTGCTGGGGAGGAGGAGGGTTTCAGACTGCTAACAGCAAACGCTACCAGTTTTTGAATGTTGAGCCGCATCTCATTGACCACTAATGCAACAGCAACCAATCAGCTGCGCTATGTAGATAACGATGTGATCACTATCAAATTGAGTTAAGGACCTATCAGCCTGTGCCATCTAGAGCTACATGAGAGAACTAGGTATTTAATTTTATTCAGTTAAATTATCTTATTACACAAATATTATCATAATGTATAAATACTTAATTTAAAAAAAAAAAATTGACATGACAATAATGTTTATTGCAGGCTCCGTTTTAATTGTGCAAACATTTTCTTATGTTTTTCTTTTGATTAGGGGGTGAAATATGACTTAGTTGGTTAGGGGGTTAGTTGGTTGTGTATTGTAGGTACAGTAATAGTTAAAGGGTTAGTTCACCCAAAAATGAAAATGATGCCTTTAGTTACTCACCCTCATGTTGTTCCACACCCGTAAGACCTTTGTTCATCTTCGGAGCACAAATTAAGATATTTTTGCATTGCCTGTACACTGTCAGAAAAAAAGGTACGGTGCTGTCACTGGGAAAAAAGGTACTAATATGTACCTTTAAAGTACAAATATGCACTTTTAAAGTACTAATATGTACATTTAAGATACTAATATGCACCATTTAGGGGTAAGTAAGGTTCAAAGGTTCACTTTTGTACCTTAGGGTATTGCCCCAATGAGAGCGCCATACCTTTTTTTCTGACAGTGTAATAACACCTCCCTTTTCAATGCCCAGAAAGCAGAAAGCTTTTAGTAGCTTTCTGGGCATTAAAAAAGGAAGTGTTATTGCTGGCGATTTTATCAAAAATATCTTAATTTGCGTTCTGAAGACGAACAAAGGTCTTACGGGTGTAGAATGACATGAGGGTGAGTAATTCATGGCAGAATTTTCATTTTTGGGTGAACTAACCCTTTAAGAAATAGTCAAGTATTTCACCTCCTCTGAACGACTTCCTTTCCGAGAATGGGAGACACTGTGGACCTGCCACGGCAGGGGCTGAGACACCACATACGGAAGAGGCTCCTGTTGACGTACCCATCGAATGCCCAGCTGAAACAGACACAGCTAGATCAGTGTGTGCATGTGTGTGTTGCTTGATGGACAATATATTGTTTGTGTGTGTGTGTGTACGCTTTTCCATTTCAGACCACATTTTGCTTCTTTAGGATGACGTCAGGTCTTTTGGTTTGCCTTATGATGTGTCATGATCTTGCATGCTAAGCTGTCATTAAAAAGCATCTATCTTGTCCCCTGTGAATTAAATCAACTCTTGTGGAATAAACAGAAGTCGTGTCAAAACTTAAGTAATCTAGTTCCTGCAGTCTCATTCTTATTGTTTATCAAGAGTATTAAGGCCCTGAATCGCAATGTCGTGCACCCTAATACCTTCATTACTGAGACTGGAGGATGATGTATCTTCAAGCAGCCAGAGATGACATGTGAACATGAAGACTTTTCATATAACAAAAAGCCATTATTTTTAAAAAATGCTTATAAAAAAGTGCATAAAATGGTGTTTAGGTACATGATATTTTTATACATACCATGGAACTAAGAGGTTTGCACTTTATATTACAGTATGTGCACTTGCTATTACACTTTATATTTCAGTATGTGTACTTACGGTGTACTTACCTAAGAAAGTACTGGTTGATAGAAGGTAACTACATAGGTTAAGGTTACATTTAGGGTTCAGGGTTATTACCTAGTTATTACCCAGTTATTGTAATTACTATATAATAAGTATATAGTGTGTACATGAGGAACAAGACTGTAAAATAAAGTGCTACCACTAAAATGGCATTTAAGGGTGTTTCATCAACTACAGGAACTTTTGTGACCCAGGGGTTGATTTTTATTTAAACTATTTTCATTTGAAACCATTTAACTTTTCCTTACATGAATGTCACATTATAGCTGTCTTGGAAACCTTTTACCATGCCTCCATTTATTCGTGATGCATTTCAAATGCTTTTATTTATTTGTTTTTATTTTGTCCCAAACTTAAAATGTGAAAATGTCTCATACGATATTATTACATGAACTAAATGAACTAAAACTATTGGGTTTCAGCATTTGCTTTTCATTAAATGAATGTTACAATATAGCTGTGATTAAAGCCTTTTACCATGCCTTCATTTATTCTTGATACTTTTATTATTATTTTTTTTTTTTTATTATTATTTTATGACAATCTTAAAATGTGAAAATGCCTCATAAAATACTATTACACAAAAAACTAAACTAAAACTGTGAAGTAAATTAAACATAAATCATATGATTTATAAAACATTTTTGTTATTATTATTTACAAAAATTATGACTGTCCCTCAGTTGTGACATAATTTCCACCCTGACCAATAAGGGGACTGATATATGCTGGACATTTACATATTAAACTAGTGAGAGTGTTTTAAGAGAGTTTATTTTCTAAAAGTCTACAAGGGCCAAAATGGCCATAGTTGAAGAAACACCCTTAAAAGTTAACTCAAATAATACCTTTGTATATGTCCATAAAATGTGTCAGCACTTTGTTTTTAACGTTACAAAATAGGTTACAAAACGCATTGAAGTACATGGGTACTCTCTCATTTCCATGTAGTCAATGAGAAAATAACTTATTTAATTATAGTCCTGATATTGTTCTCTGTGGTATGAGTACTTTTGTTGTATTTGTCCATCTAACATTTTTGTCATAGTTCATTCATCTGGCATACGAAACAATGACAAGAATCTCAGTCAACTGAATGGCTTTTGGCTGGTATGTTGACAATTGGCGACAAATGCATGGAGATGTAATCTAATGAGTTGCCTTACCTGTTCAGCCACTCTCACCAACATGTACATGGTTGTTAGCATTGTCACCAGCATTTTGAAAGCCTGTTCAATGTCTTTCTTTGTGTTTTTCTTTAGGTAGTCCTGGGCAGAGCCTGTCAACCGTGGTGATACTCAGAGAAGTCAAGGATCTAGAGCTGCATCTTTCTGTTCAGCCAGACACACTCACACAGCTAAGTCATTTAAAGAGCTTTGCGTTACAGAAATAGGAGGCATGTAATCTTTTCCTATGCGCACATGAGCGTTTATCCCTCTGGGTAGAGCTTTAACCTCATCCTGAGCCAGACATTACACTTTAACTTGAATTACCTGAATTTGACTTAAGAACATAGCAACCAAAGAACATAGCAACCGCACTGCTAAGTGCTAAAGCTAAGTGCTAAAGACTTCAGAAAATGTAAAAATGTACTTTTCAAAATAACCTGCTTCCCCTTTTGTAGGAATTCTTCAGACATCTGTGATTTCTTTATTATATAACTTATATATTATTATTAAATACTGCTGTATTAAAAATTTCTGCATTATTTTGAATAATATCACATCCACATAATTTCATATTTATTAAAAAATTATATTTTAATGCTTTTGCGCTGTCTCACAAAAAGTTTTGCTTTCCCCATACAAACTTTCTCATGCAAAAGTATTGCATTCCCTGGAAAAAGCTGCAAAAGAATTGAAATATTGCATTGAAATTCCTCTCACACTCATAATATTTTCATTATCATTGCAAAAGTTTCTCAGAGGACTGCAAAAACATTGAAATATATTTTTTCCCTTCACCATATCCCTTTAGGGTCTCTGTAAAAACTATACATTTTTCATTAAATCAGGACATGTCATTAAATCTTTACTTTTCCACATTAAAAATCACAATTGTAAACAAGTCTATCTATAAAGATGTTATCAAAGTACATGAATGTTCAGAATTTCTTCTCTACTAATCAAGCTTTAATCAGTCAGTAACTGGATAGATAACTGAAGGTTTGATGTCACTAATGAAGTCATCACTCCTGCATGAAAGCTAATCACGTTTACAGCCACGGCAGCATAATCCTAATCTATACACCATAAATGCATTAAAAATTAACAGCAATAGTAATTCAAACTAGATTTTTAAATTTGGTACTTGCCACAATGTTTTGGGTTCCCAATTTTGCTAAGCTGTTTTTGAGTGTCTTCTACGTGAGCACACCATCAAGTCACTGGATATGGCTTAAGAATCTTATTTAATGTACTGTAAGTCTCTAAGATTTTTTTTTTTTTTTTGCACATTTTATTGTCTGAAATATCAAAATATCTGCAAAAAAATAAGTTTTTCTTAGACCGAACACTCTAAAAACTGCTGGGTTAAATATGGACAAACCCAGGAATTGGGTTGTTTTCACCCAGCCATTTTTTTTTTCAACCAATTTTGGATTTATTTTTTTAGCCAGCAAAATAGTAATATAGTAAAAGGCATGTTTTTGCTCACCCCCAAATATGGGCAAATTTGTGGGGTATTATAAGCTGAAACTTGACCAGACCAGAGACTTATATTACATCTTGTGAAAGAGGGCATAATAGGTGCCCTTTAACCCAACCTGCTAGGTTTGTCCATATTTAACCCAACTTAGGTTGTTTTTAACCCAGCATTTTTTTAGAGTGAACCTTTCTGAGGAGTTCGCACAGGTTTCCTAGCAGAGTAACCAAATGTTGTTGTTTACAAATTTAACAAGCTTTTTTGTGAAATGTTATACGTTAAAAGTCTATTCATGCTTAAAAATATATGCATTTATCTTTAAATGAAATGCCACTTGGTTTGATATTTTGTTACCTAAACAAATGTATAGAACTGTTTTAGACAATCACATAACACATTGCTTAATACTGTGTAAGAAGTTTGTTTGGATTATTTGGTACTTTTTCTGCTTCACGGGGGTTGTTTTGATATGGAAGTGTGTACGTGATCAAGAACTATATGTGCGTACATACCTAATGAATGGGGTGGGGTGGGGGGAATTCCACAAAAGCAGACCTTATCGCTCTCAGGTCTCATATAAGAGCTCAATGTTATGTCCATGTTGGTTCCATCTAATGACAGTACAGCTCGCATCTAACGAAAGTATCAGGTCAGACAAACTGATTTTTTTAAAGGAGAAATTGCTTTCATTTTGCTTTCATTTACACTGATTTGTACTTTACATTTGATTTTAACTGAATAGATTATAACTGATGTTGGTATTTGTGGCTTTGGATCTGTGGTTAATTAATTATTCACTAGTGACTGGATAATGCTTGCTGAGGAATGCAAAGGCATTGCTTTTAATGACAAATTAGTTTTCCATCTGTGTGGCTTGTGATAAGCATACTTATGACTCTGGAAATCAGGGAAGAAAGATGCATGTTAAGTAGTTGTTGGTGTATGAATTTGCTGCAAAATACTTACAGCGTTGGTCACATTCACAGTTACATTATAAGATGAAAAAGAAAAGCTTAGCTATGTGAAGTTAATACAATACAGTATGCACAGTTAGATATCTAATCAGTAATGCCCCAACAGTGTCAGAAATTAATTAGCACAGTATGATTTCCATAATTTTGTTCCCTCAAGGCAAAATGTGAACAATTTTGTTGAATTGTGTTCCTCAGATGGATGCAGTTTAGAAAAGTCTGGATATAATTTATCCTCCATCAAGGACACGAAAATCTAATTTGACCTTTTTAGGACAGGTAGGCACTTACTGAATCTATAATCAGATGAACTCTCAAGGTCTTGCTGCAAAAATGACATTAAGTTTAATAAAAAGTGTAAAACATCAGCATTGTTATTTGACTAAATGTATAGTCAATGCTAAAACATGCATTTTGAATTTGCATTGTGTATATATTGTGTAACAGTTTATTTGTTGTTGTTTTTTTCCAGTTTCGTAAGCAAAAATATGGACACTCTTTAACATTGCCATTATTTGCCGGCTGGTCAATGTGATCCTACATATTATAACTGACACTCTAAAACAATGTCTCTACATCGGAAGATTGCCCCCGACCTGGGGCCTCTTACTACCGAGATAGGTGAGGGTTATGCATTAATCTTCAGCATCCAGCATTCCATTAATAAACATGTTTTTGTCCAAGCTTCTTAGAAACTGCTAATATCATAGCTTTCAGTAATATTGCAGGATTATTTAAAAATATTTTTCCAATATATCTCTTCTCTAGTGTCTGAAATTGACAGGGACAAGCATACTTTACTGTATATGCTGGACCTGCACAGGGAAAAGGTTTCACCTATGGATCTTACCACAATGCTATATGTAAACACTCCAAGCACTGAAGATGACTTTCCACAGAACCCAACAGAGCTCTCAAATGCATTCCTCCGGCGGCTCTGGTTATGTAATCCCCAAGCCCGCAGCACTTACTGCAAGGTACCTGTAGGAGACTACGGTTTGGACATGGATGAGAATTCACAATGTGCTATCAATCCTTTAGACTTGGTTGCTGTCATCTACATGACAACAAATAGTTTCCTACAGCAAGAGATCACTCACAGAATGTTGCAGTGCAACTTTGCAGTGCCTCTGTATCTTCCACCAGTTTACCCAGAAAAGAAGGGGACCATGCTTCTGTATCCATTTAGAGGTGTTCTGGGTCAGTGGAAGTCACCTTCTGAGGGAACTATAATGAAGAACATGGCCAATTCCAGGATGCCATTTCTCTCCGCAGTGAGGCTAGGTCTCTGCAGTGTCTCAAAATCTCGAGTACTCAACCGCGTTCTTGGGAGTCCACACAAGCTGAGTGAGTGCTTCATAAACTGTGGTATGGATGGAGGGCAGCTGCCTCGTGTTCTCTCAGATGGTCTGGTGGAGATGTGTTGGAACTTGCCTTCAGGAGATCATCATGACAATGTCTTCTCTCGTCCTGTGCTAGTAGCTAATCTCCGTGGAGATGCAGCCAACTGCGAAAAACAGATGAGTCTGCTGTGTTACGCATCTGCAGTCCTCATAGTGTTCTGCGGAAGTTTTGGTGCCAAGGAACGAGAACTGCTTGCCTCGTGGAGGGAGAATACAAGCCACATGATTATAATTGACTGCTCAACGTCAGTAGAGGATGGCCAAGAGAATCATAATGAGAAAATTAAACAAAGGCTGGTGAAGGATTTAGAAATGCCTGAAGGAACAATGCTTAATGGCTATGAAGGTAATGAGGAAGAAATTGCTGAAATCTTAAGAGATGTTCTTGATCGCTTTATTCCATACCTGCACACCGCAAATCTTGTAGGTACAGCTGGTATGGCCAGTGACCTCGACATTAATGTTGATGAAGATGAGATCTGTCGAATGGCATTCGGAGAAGTTGAAGAAGTCCTCAGTGGAATTGAAGATGGAATGACCAGCTATTTGGAGAACCAGCTGCCCTTGCAGGGTGTGGTATGGAAACAGTTGTGTCAGCTGGAGAAGGAAGAGGGACGTCACCAACAACATACAACCCAGAGCTTAAGAGGGGAGAAGGAAAATCTTATAAAACAACTGCTTGATTATAAATTAACAACAGCTATGAGAGCTTTTATTGCAGCTCTCTGTTCATTTGACACAACCAAGCGGGCATTTTTCCTCTCTTGGATGAGGGTGAAACTTGAAGTTGAGCAGTTGGATAAACTGTCCCATCTTAGGGGAACAAATGAGGAATGGATGCAAGAACCTTGCATTGGACTTGAACATTTCCTTCGAGAAATGGGATTGGTCTACGAACGATACTTCCGTGGTCCAAACAGTGACTTGTATGACATGTTCCGCTTACCGTATGTAGGTGCTGAACTACTTTTGTATGGAGTACCCCTTGAGCTCTATGATGGGGATGCCTCAGTATTTCCCATGAAATGGGTATATAGCGTTCTTTATGAGGTATACAAGCAGCTGCCAAAGTTCAGTCGAATGAGAGTTTTGACAATCTTAGGTTTCCACAACTCTAAGAATGCAGAGATCTTATCTGCAATGTTTGGTGCCAACTTCCCAAAGTGGGGTAGAAGGCATATCAAAGGGGCGTACATGCTTCTCTTCAACCTACCTGACAACTTAAGAATGGAGATGGACTGTGAATTTCTGATGTTGATTGACACAGAAGGTTTGAACCGCCAAGCAGGAGGAAGTCTTGTGCATGACATTGAACTGGCTACCTTTGTTAGTGGACTTAGTGACATTACTCTGGTAGATTTACCAACTGAGGGTCAGGACGAAGCAAGAAGCAACCTTCAGATTGCTGTCAGCGTTCTTCTCTGCACACAAAACCTGGAGAGGAAAACTACCTTTAAGGTTGCTTCAGAAGATGCAGGAATGGATGGAAAAATCATGAGTTATGCAATTGATGTACTTACCACAGGAGAGATACCAAATAAATCTCAAAAAGAAACACTTCTCACAAGTGTAACAGGGGGTGTAAGCCATAACCTGTCCAGCTCATGGACCAGCAATTCTGTGACATCACAAAATGATCAAATCAACAGTGATGCAGTTCTGAGGCTAAAGAAAAGCCTGTTGACGATGTTCCATGAAAAGGCAATAAATGGCCAGCCAACCTGCTTAGGTGCATTAATGGAGTACATGTGCAATCTATGGGAGAAAGTGAAAAATGAAAATTTTGCCATAAAGTTTGGAGACACAGGTGCAGCTGATGCCATCATTGGCCTTTGCACAAAACTTGTACAGGGAGAGAAGCAGCTCAATGATCAACTAGATCTTTGGGTTCAAGGGTTGGACAATCACATAACAGAATTAAAAGAATCCGCATTACAAAATGGACAAGGTATGGATTCAGATGGCGTACTCACAATTTTGAGGAATGAAGCAACTACCCAAATCAGTACAGAGAGAGACCAAATTAAGGCAAGTCTCTGGGACTACCTTAGGCAGGAAGATATTGATATTGCCCTTGTGGAAAAGTACAAAGGAAGCCTTCTCAAAAGAGTAGACCTCATTCAAGAGCAAATGACATCTGATGTTTCCCAGAAACTTGAGTCTGCTACCATTCGCCATGAAATGACAATAAAGATGCATGCCTTATTGACATCACTTGAAGCAGCCCTGGAGGTAAGGTTACGTTCACTCTTGCAGACCTACAAAAACAATGACTCTGTGACTGAGGACAAGGAGCTTGAACGTGAATTTGTAAGTGTTTGGGAAAATATCCCATCCAACAGGAAGGAACCCCCCCAAGAAACACAGGAAATCTTAGCAAGGATGATGGAGCTGCTAAAGAAAAACCTAAGCAATCGTGGTCTAAAAAAGCAAAATGTTAGACTCCGAAATGCAAACCAACTCAATGGCTTTAAAGTGAAGACTAGCCATTTTGCTTTGAATAGTAAGATGAAGAAAACATTGAAGTACAATAAGAATGTTGCACAACGATTCACCAATAATTTGATAGAAGACTGTGACAAGAGAGTCTCAGAAAAACTGAACCACAAAGAGTGCTATTCAGACAGTTACATGAGGGAGTTGCTTGCAATTGTGGATAAGGGTCTAGAAGTTTTAAAAGGTGAGTCATTCATGATGAATCCCAAATTTGAAGCGGATATCAAAGGATACATCTGTAGCAAAGCACTGGTGTCATTTCAAGAGGTGCAGCAGTTGCTCAAAAGGGAAAGGGAAACTAAAGAAAGATTTCTAAATGAGACCAAGGACAGGCACATGTTGAATTTCATATATCAGTTCAGAAAAAGACACCAGTGTCAAAAAGCTGCTCAGTCTTTCACCAACCTGTGCCTCAAGCCAACAGCTGAAGACTTTATTTACAGCAGTTTGGAGAGACAGATATTTGATGACATGCTCCAGAACAAAAATGCACGGCTTTATAGCTCACCAAAGAAGTTCCACTATGGTCTACTTAAAGAAATGCTGCTAAAGGATAGCTTTGAGAATTTCCATGAGTATCTTCAGTCCCATGAAAGCTTCAGCCGGAAGAGTATTGAGAACTTTATCAGAGCTTATCTGTCAGGTTCTGTTATGATCGAAGACCGCAGGGAACAGAGAATGCACCAAATCTTTGATTGGGTAAAGAGGAGCATTAAGCATGCATCAGAATCTAGTAGTGGGGCACAGAGCAATGTTAGACTACTACTGGAGAAAGTTTGCATCAGCCTGGAGAGTCTGGGAAAAATCACTATGCCAACTCAAATCTTGGAAGAACCTTTGTTTGACATAAGTACACATCGTGAGCACTTCCTTGCAGACCTACAGGAATCAGTCTCTGTGTTGTCCTCTTCAATTGCTCAGGAATTTATGGAGAATGAGGACGTCATTGAAGTCCCTGATGACCTCCCTAATAAACTTGAGGACATGCTATATGACAGAGTGAAGGGGTGTGATAAGCGTTGTCCTTTCTGCAAAGCTCCATGTGACCTGGAAGAAAAAGAACATAAAGTGCACGAAGCTGTTGTGCATCGACCTAAAGGCCTAGTGTGTTATACCAATGCTAACTCCACCACTCTGTCCCACAACACCTGCTCTGCAGATATTGTAGGACAAAACCAGTTTCAAAACAGACATACAGGGGGCCAGTCTCTGCCCTTTAAGGAGTATCGGTCCATCTACCCAGACTGGAACATTTACCCAGAAGATTCTAGGAATAATGGGGCTGCAGTCTACTGGAGGTATGTGTTCATGAAGCACAACATTAGATTTGCCAAAGAATATCAGTGTGCACCTGCTGTATTGCCTGAAGCATGGGGGAAAATCACTAAGGAGGAGGCACTACAGAGTCTGAAAGAAGCCTTTCACATTACAGAGTGATAATGCCCATCACCAGCATTATTATATCCAGGATTTCACTTCAGCTGATAAAACAGTTTTGTATTATAGAACTTTTATCTAAATAAAAAAACAGAAGGTGAAGTTTTCATTTATCACTTACATGCCAGTTGATGAAAAATGTATGAACCTTTTCCTGTAATAATGTGTTATGACCATTTCCTCATATATTTACTCATTTTCATCTTAAATAGCCTATGTTAAATGTAAAAAGCTAAATGTAATTCAACAATACTCATTGTTAGCATAATGTCTTCTGATATTTTACAAATATGATGTATGCCAGTGTGGGACTGTTACTCTTTCTTCATTAAAAATATTGCTCTTATATCTATACAACTAAAAACTATTTTAAAATCTGGTTTGTTTTCTCCTCATTCTCATCTATGTTTTTCATATTTGTATGGTAGATTTCCCATTTTTATAAATGTTGTGATTTATCTTTTTTTTTTTTTTTTTTTTTTATGTTTCGTAAAAATGTTAAGGAAATTCCCAAAACAGATTTTTAAATGAAGAATAAAGAGTCAGTGTAACAACAAACATATTTTGTCTGTTAAATGGTTACAGATGATCCATGCTAATTTCTTTAAACCCTCATATTATTCACTCAGGTGATGACATGTTTCACAAGCCACTCCCATCATAAACCTTTTACATGCAGTATTTTCTGACACACTTTATTCCTGTTTTTCATCAGCAGTATGATGAATGCATGCAAAATTTATACAAACTATACAGTAAATTCACAATTAAGGTTTATTATGATCAATAAAAAAAATCTGAAATATTTTTCCCTTTTTCTCGGTGACAGGTGTTTCAGATTACTGAGAGTGAGAGATCTTAAAACCCCTCCCATTTGATGCTTTCCAAGTGATAGTAGTGTGGTAGTTGGGATAGTTTTGGTATTGAGAGGACAAAGGAGTGAAATTTGCTTATGTTATTAAATGGGTTTGTTAAAGGAATACTTGTTTTGCTGAGACAGAGAAATTCATGCAACCCCAGTGCTGGAACCCACCACACCAATTTAGTTGGGGCACTTTGATTTCTATTCTCTCATCAGCACTTGAGTCAGTAATAGTAGCACTTACTTTGATTTCTATTCTTTTTCCATCTATTTGTGTATTTATTTATTTTTAAAAATCCTTGCCATGAGCAGTTTACTGACGAAACTGTGACTTCACACAGCACTTACATACTGTTGTTCTCATGTTGATTTAATTGATTCTACTATTCTCATTTGTAAGTCACTTTGGAGAAAAGTGTCTGCTAAATGACTAAATGGAAATGGAAATGTAGTGTATCCAGTCTACCTAGGAAAACCACACCAATACATGGAGAATGTGCAAACTCCACACAAAAGAACTTCTGCTCTGCCAGAACTTTTAGTAGTAAAGTGACTCTCAGATAATGATAAATAAATTAATGCATTATTAAATGTAATGACATGTTACATGTCACTCTTGCACTTTTTTTTTTTTTTTTTTTTTTTTTTTTTTTAATTTACACCAAATTTTGGGGAAAAAACAACAACTTTGATCTCTAAAATGCTTAGCATTGGGGACAGTGATTCTGTTTTAATTAACAATAAATGTTCACATAAATGCCTAATAATTTTTATTTATTTTTTTTTGTGGAAAGTAGAATTTCCTGGCTCCAGCCAAATCTCTTAAATTATGGAAAATGAAATATTTCCCTTATTTTCTCTAATTAAATTCGGGAAGAGAAGCAAAGTGTTTTGAAAGTTATTTTTTTAATTTATTTATTTATTTATTTATTTTAAATCAGTTTAGAGAAAATGTATTCTACAATTATTTTTGACTGAACCGAAACCAGAAAACATCTTATTAAACAACTTAAATCTTTCCCAGCGATTGAGTAAATTCACCACAAGAGGTCAGAATAATCATGTATTATTCATAGCGCGTTCACACACACACATTCCTACATGATATTACACCGTACAGTCATCCAATAAGGGTAATTCTATGCATTTAATATCCGCATTCATGTGTGTGACACACGAATGCAAAGGCATTTTAAACTTTTTCTTTCAAGATATACACAGTAAGAAGCGTTTGTTTTAATGTTGTATTGCTTGAACTCTGCGCCTGCAGTAACAGAGCAGTAGAGATTGGCGCATTATGACGCCATAGTTATGATGCGTCTTTAGAGTTTCATCTGAGTGGAGCTGTTCAGATCAGTCCAGCAGTTTGTGATCGCAATGAATAGGTAAGCAGTAGCACGAGACTGATTGCATCTTAATGGATGCTTCTATGTATATTTTTGTTTGAACGTTTGCTCATTTTAAACTCATCTGGACATCTGTTCCATATAGCCATAAAGCATTATAATATTTAATATTTTAAGTATTAAGGATATGTGACCACAAAACCAGGCATAAGGGTCAATTTTTTTGAAATTGAGATTTATATATCATCTTAAAGCTGAATAAATAAGCTTTCCATTGATGTATGGAAGATATTTGGGATGGGATATGAATATTTGAAAATCTGGAATCTGAGGGTGCAAAAAAAAATCAAAATATTGAGAAAATCTCCTTTAAAGTGCTTAGCAACACATACTACTTATGAAAATACATTTTTGTTATATTTACAGTAGGAAATTTACAAAATATCTTCATGGAACATGATTTTTATTTAATATCCTAATGATTTTTGGCAAAAAAGAAAAATTGATCATTTTGACCCATACTATGTATTGTTGGCTATTGCCAAATATAACCGTGTGACTTATGACTGGTTTTGTGGTCCTATACCTTACACATTTTTTCATTTCAAATGATTAAATACATTTTATCAAAATGTTTCCCAAGCCGAAAAAGCAAGATGTTGACAAGGCTGACCATGACACCTACTTTAGAGGTCCCTTGCCCAAACCAGTTACCTCCATTCATCCCTAACATGAGGCCTCCATCCCGACACATGAAGAGGAGGTGGCAAAAATGTGTTTTATTTCCCGACATCGGAAACTCTGTGAATTCTGTGACCAGAGGAAACCCTTTACCATCCATCCCCGGCATTCCAGCAGCGCCCAAGTTCAATCAGCATGGGAAGACCAGAGATGCTGCTACCTTTCTCTCTGCCACTGACAGGGCAAGGCTTTTTGGCATCAACAGGTGGTATTAGAGTCCAGGTTAGTCAGCTTCCACATCTTCTCTCCCTCTAACCAAAGTTGTCATATATGACATATGATGAGACTGCAGTATTTATTTTTTTTGTACATTTATTTACAGGGGAGATAAAATCCAAAAAGAAGAAAACAGAAATCTGTGCAAAAAAGGTCTGCATAAATCTGTGCATTTAAAAAAAAAAAAAAATGGTGCTTGAAAAAAACTTTCAGATTTGGTTCATTGTCATTTTGTGTGGGGGAGACTGTTTGAAACTTGGGAGGAGACTTAATAGAATTGAATTTCTAGCGTGTATACAAAATAAAGGTGCAACAGAACGAAACCTTATCCTTGTTCACAGCCTGGTCCAGCTTCCTTTGAACCACACTTCATACATCCCCTACCATCTCTCTCTCTCAGCTCTGTTGTGAATGTTCAGCTCCTGGTAATAGAATTTCAAACATCAAAGGTTGTGCAACAGTGAACCAGTACCTATACATTATAACATTTTTATGCTGTAAGTCAAACAAGTTTTCAATAAAAATCTAAACAAGGAGCATTCCTCAAAACGTAATGGTTTAATCTCTACAAATACAGCCGTTCATTAACATAATGAATGTTTGTTATGTTAGTCAGTTCCTTTTTAATTGCTTCAGACCCTGTTTCAACCAGGGGTCTGAAGATAAGATATACCTTGGATCCTAAGAAATATTTATCATTCAGTTTATGATCTAATTTCAAACTATTTATGGTAAGTAGCCTATTATAAAGCTGTAGTGTATTAAGTAGAACAACTTTAATCTAAAACACTTTTTAGATTACTTTTTTCAATCAGCTGAACAAGTTCTTAAGCTTGAATGGATACTTTGACAACTTTCAATCTGGTTTCCGACCGCATCACAGCACAGAGACAGCGCTCATAAAGATAATAAATGATATTCGCCTAAACACAGATACATGTAAATTATCAGTGCTGGTTCTACTCGACCTCAGTGCTGCATTTGACACTGTCGATCACAACATACTTCTTGACAGGCTGGAAAACTGGGTTGGGCTTTCTGGGGTGGTCCTTAAATGGTTCAGGTCATACTTAGAAGGGAGAGGTTATTATGTGAGTATCGGTGACCATAAGTCTGAGTGGACATCCATGACATGCGGAGTCCCTCAAGGTTCAATACTTGCGCCCCTCCTGTTCAACCTATATACCTGTATGCTGCCACTGAGCCAAATAATGAGAAAGAACCAAATTGCATATCACAGCTATGCAGATGACACCCAGATTTACCTAGCCCTATCACCTAACGACTACAGCCCCATTGACTCCATGTGCCAGTGCATTGATGAAATTAAAAATTGGATGTGCCTAAACGTCCTTCAGTTAAACAAAGACAAAATTTAAATCATTGCTTTTGGAAACAAAGATGAAGTTCTCAAAGTGAACATGTACCTTCACTCAGGTCAAACAGCTAAAAATCAAGTCAGGAATCTTGGTGTGATTGAGACCTGAGTTTTAGTAGCCATGTAAAGAAAGTAACTAAATCAGCATATTATCATCTCAAAAATATTGCAATTAGATGCTTTGATGCTCCAGTCAAGATTTAGAGAAACTTGTTCATGCTTTCATCACCACCAGGGTGGATTATTGTAATGGGCTCCTCATTGGCCTTCCCAAAAAGACCATAAGACAGCTGCAGCCCGTACAGAATGCTGCTGCCAGGATTCTGAGCAGAACCAGAAAACATGAACACATCACACCAGTCCTCAGGTCCTTGCACTGGCTTCCAGTTGCATTTAGAATTGATTTTAAAGTACTGTTACTTGTTTATAAATCACTCAATGGCCTAGGACCTCTATACATTGCAGATATGCTCATAGAATATAAACCTAACAGATCACTCAGATCATCAGGGTCAAGTCATTTAGAAATACCAAGGGCTCACTCAAAGCAAGGAGAGTCTGCTTTTAGCTGTTATGCCAGCCGCAGCTGGAACCAGCTTCCAGAAGAGATCAGGTGTGCTCCAACAGTAGCCACATTCAAATCCAGACTCAAAACACATCTTTTTATCTATGCATTTGCAGATTGAGCACTGTGCTATGCCCGAACTGTTTGCATTTTATTTTATACATATTATCTTTTTATTCTTTTAAATCCTTTTCCTGTTTTTATTTCATTTTTAATGTATTTTATATCTTTTATGTATAATCTTGTTATTTCTGAATGCATTTTAAATATTGCTGTCTGGTTGAAAGAGCTGGGAGAATTAGGAAGAAAGCATTTTTGATTAGGTTAAAATTTGTTAAATTTGGATAAGGGGATAAACCATGGGGAAATTTGAGCTGTGGTGCATGGTTAAGATATCTCTGGATTACAGTCAGAACACTTTCCAAAGAGGGAAATTTCCAAAGGGGAAATTTGAACTGCGTTGCATTGATGAGATATCTCCAGAAGGGGGATTAGGGCTGTGTGGCGCAGTTTGAGGTGTCTTGGCAAAAGGGGAGATTGAAACTTTGTTCATCAGTTTGAAGTGCCTTAACAGGTAGCAGTCCTGTCGTGTGAGGAAGATCCATTTAGATTTGCTCTGATGGATAGATCCGTTTAGATCCACTCTGATGGACAACAACAACAACAACAAAAAAACTCCCTAAGACTTCCTAGCTCATCCATCCAGATAGCAAAATTCTCTGATTTACTGTTATTTCTATTTCTTATGTTCTATTTTTATTTTTCCTCTTTATGTAAAGCACTTTGAGTTACCATTGTGTATGAAATGTGCTATACAAATAAAATGGCCTTGCCTTGCCTTGCCTTGCCTTGCCTTTTTTCCCTTTTTTTTTTATTAATCTGGTCCTTTGGTTGAAGTGAGCTCATTTACATGGTTCTCCATCTGGATCTAGAGATTTCACCAGGTGGCCAATAATAATCAGTAAGGGAGTTAAATTAACTTGGGTCTTCATGTCATACTAATAATTTACTAACTTAGGTTAAGATTCTGGGGAAAATTACATTATAGATGACTTGATCTGATGTATGTGAAGCTGGACCAGCTTATGTCATTTTCAAGTGCCATTAATTTCATGTTAGAGTCCTGGATGAAACTGAGACACTTGACATGACCACACATGGATCTCCATCTGGACAACAAGCAGGAGGAGTGTTTGAGAGTCTCAGATCAGCTTTCCAATCAGGTTACAGGGATGCCTCTCAGTCTGTTTGGGAGCTGATAACCACTTTTTGTGATGTAACAAACATGTTCATGATCCCTGATTGCATACGTATATCTCGGAGACGTCTATTTGTCCTATTTGCTGACCTTAAAAGGTTAGTTCACCCAAAAATGAAAATAATGTCATTTATTACACACCCTCATGCCGTTCCACACCTGTAAGACCTTCATTAATCTTTAGAACGCAAATTAAGATATTTTTGTTGAAATCCGATGGATTAGTCGAGGCCTGCATAGCCAGTAATGACATTTCCACTCTCAAGATCCATTAATGTACTAAAAACATATTTAAATCAGTTCATGTGAGTGCAGTGGTTCAATATTAATATTATAAAGCGCCAAAAAAACAAAATAACGACTTCAACCGATTTCAAAACACTGCTTCATTAAGCTTCGGAGCGTTATGAATCTTTTGTGTCGAATCAGCGGTTCGGAGCGCCAAAGTCACGTGATTTCAGCAGTTTGGCGGTTTGACACATGATCCGAATCATGATTCGACACAAAAGATTCATAACGCTCCGAAGCTTCATGAAGCAGTGTTTTGAAATCGGCCATCACTATATAAATCATTATTTTGTTTTTTTGGTGCACCAAAAATTTTCTCGTCACTTTATAATATTAATATTGAGCCACTGTACTCACATGAACTGATTTAAATATGTTTTTAGTACATTAATGGATCTTGAGAGAGGAAATGTTATTGCTGGCTATGCAGGCCTCAAGGAGCCATCGGATTTCAACAAAAATATCTTAATTTGTGTTCCGAAAATGAACAAAGGTCTTACGGGTGTGGAACGGCATGAGGGTGAGTAATAAATGACATTATTTTCATTTTTGGGTGAACTAACCCTTTAACGTTGTTTCTTCAAGCCATATCCTTGGGAAAGACCAGAAAACATTTTAAACCAGCTGCACAGAGTGAAGAACAAGAATACTCCATTCTCTCTTAAGGCCCATTCACACCAAAACGATAACTATAAAGATAACTATAACGATAACTATATTTGTGTCCACACCAACAAACGTAATCTGGTCTGTTTATTCTGAGCGCAAACGCTGCGGTTTTAAAGTGTGTACAACATGTTTTTGCTGTTCTTTTTTCATTTACAAGGCTTTAACCAGCAGATGTCCTCAGCATGCTATGTTTCGAGTGAATATAGCTAGTGTAATCGATCTAACAGTGGATTTAGCTGACCAAGTCAATATAGTGGAATAAAAACAACGCCTAGTCTTTTTCACTGCAACTTCAAAAGAAGAAAGACAATGTTGACGAAATTAGCGGTGGATGCCTGAGGTAATTTTATGTTACAATGTTTGCTAGCCTGACATAATGATCTCATCGTTAATACTTCTTATCATTTATTCCGAGGGTATGACCGATTGTTTTCCAATATAGCCTACATTTTCTTTCAAGTATCCTTGAAAAGGGGGTTTGACTTGTCAAACAGTGGTAGCTTTTTCTGGACCTCGGCAATTAACTTCTCTACAATGTCGTCTGACATTTTATATGCGCGATTCCTTAAATTCGAACAGATTCTGATTGGCTGTCAGTGATTTATTGTTCAACAGCTGGAAAAAAAAAAATGGTTCTGAAAGTGATCCCAACGATATTGTTTCTCTATAACGTTATTGTTATAACTGTGGTGTGGACACTGCTATTCTTTTATATTTAGATCGATTTTTAGAACTATATCTTTATCGTTATCTTTATAGTTATCGTTCTTGGTGTGAATGGACCTTTAGGGTTATTGTACTGTAATTAAAGTTCTTGTGTGTCTGAGTTCTGTGTTTTTCGACTAGAAGTGGAGCTTCACTGCTGAGCAGCACCTTCAAAGTTCTCGCCATGTTGTTTATCTCCTGTGTGAGTGGTAATGAATAAACTGAGACACGCTGAACGCTAAAAGCATGAGGGGGTCAGAGGTCGCTTTATGTGAGAGTGGGAAAAGATGCATGATCCCTTTACTAGCACTGAAGGGATGGCCGAACGGAGAAAGATACAATTTTATGCAGCTGACACTGACTGGACTGCATGATAAAACCTCAGAAGGACTGAAGAAATCACCTGAAATACCTCTGAATAGACAAAACAAATTTTGGTATTTGTGTGAAGGTGACATTTTTGCCAAGCTCTGTGTTTGTTTCATATTGAAATGCATTTAAAATAGCTCTTTTTACCAGTTCCCTATAGAACTCTGTTTTTGCTCAGGGGGGTGATGTGTGTTTTCTTTTTAAAATGCTTTCTGTTTGGTTTCGCTATAGTGGTGCATAAATTACACACTTCACCTTCAACTACACATTGACATAAATAGCTACTGAAACACTCATACATAAAAACATATTCTGTTATGTATTCAAACCAGTAACTTGGGAGTTTCTGAATCTTCATAAGCAGAGTGTACGCGCGTCATGCACCCGCATATAGGCCCATATTACTAACGTGCTCTTTAAATAACAAAACAAATATTGCACCATTGACTTTAGACCAGGATTCAGTTGGTCAGTGGCACAGACTATTTCAATTGTCTCAAAATAGCAATGCGCCTACAATGCGCTCACACCTAGTTTTTAGACCAGCACGCCCATGGGCGTACAAATAGGTGCAAATGCATTTTCTATTTAAACAATGTGGTGCAAGACTTGAAAATGGTAACTGCTTCAGGCTGAAATTAGCAAAAAACACTTGCGTCACGCTGCATTGCGCCAGGTGTATGATAGGGTCCATAGACTCAGGTAATTCACACACACTTAATCTCTTTCTGTTTCTCTCTCCAATAACAGCATTAATAACTGCATTAGTCTGCTATCCATGGCTTAAGCCTTGGTTACTAGCTCTAAAATGACGTTTTGGAATTAGCAATGGAGATATGTAAGAAATTAAGACCATTTTAGGGACAAAAACCTGACATTTCTTGAGGTGTGGTAACTAGTATAAGCGGAATAATTGACTTCGGTCTATTGAATTATTAGGGCCAAGCCCTGAAAGGGCGATTGTTCCCTCATATCTGACTAACCTACTTCACCCTTACACTCCTGTGAGAGGACTAAGATCAGAGGGAAAATTACTCCTAAAGATCCCCAGAACCCATCTAAAGACAAGGGGTAATCGAGCTTTTGAAGTGCACTTTTGAACCCACACTCTGGAACAATCCTCCAAACTCTATTAGAATGGCTTTCAGTTTATCTGAGTTTAAGTCATGCCTTAAAACTCATCTTTTTTCTCTTGCATTTTGTATGTAATATGTAGGTATTTGAGTATGTGTATATATATATATATATATATATATATATATATGTGTGTGTGTGTGTATATATATGTGTGTGTGTGTGTATATATATATATATATATATATATATATATATATATGAATACATAGGACCATGTGATATTTCAGTTTTCCTTTTTTAATAAATCTGCAAAAATGTCAACAATTCTGTGTTTTTCTGTCAATATGGGGTGCTGTGTGTATATTAATGAACTTAAATGATTTTAGCAAATGGCTGCAATAGCCACTGTTCCGTACCCACTGTATATATGTGTGTGTATATAGTGTGTATATTTCTCTGCCTTCTGTTCTTTGTCTTTGCACTGTTTCTTGCATATTTTATGTACACTCCTCCACTCATTGTTGTACAGCACTTTGGTTGGCCTCTGGCTGTTTTTAAATGTGCTTTAGAAATAAACCAAACTTGAACTTGATTGTTTTCGTAAGGATTATTATCATTTTTATTTTTTCACGATTTCTTGGGCACTTCTGGGGCCCTTAACATGCTCAAAAACTCTTGAAAATTTGCACACAGGTCAGAATCCATGGCCATTAGCGCCGGGCTGAAGCTGGTACCCGGGCATGGCAGGGGGGCTCGACAGCGTCCCCTGAATGGGGTTGAAATCTTGGTCCACAACTCAAATTTCAGCTATGTGTTGGTTGTAGGAGGCTAATCACATGGATGTGACTATTGTGAGTAAAAGTCATAGCACCACCAACTGGCAGCAGGAAGTGTCTTTTTCAAAATGCTTTGAAATCACCGTCTTATTTTTACCTGATTTGCTTCAAACTTCATCAGTGTAATGTCAAAGCAGGGCAGGTGTAAAGATTATTGATATCTTAAATACTGTTGCCATGGCAACACACCGAACTTTAATAATATTCTTGGATGTTTTTGAGGCTCTTAGCATGCTTCATATTACATGAAACTCAACAAACACATCAGAGCGGTCAGCCAGTAGACATGGGCAAAGCCTTCGAAACTGCTGTGGAGAGCTCTGTAGCGCCACCTTTTGACAAAAGTGTTAGTTTTACCTACAGTCACCAAACTTGGGACATATATTGTTCTCATTGAGCTGGACAACTTTATAATTTACAGTTATTAGCTCCGACCAGCAGGAAGTCAGATATTTAGGTTTGAATGTGATTTTTTTTTTTTATAATCAGGCTCTTAATTTTTAGCTACTCCACATAAGGGATTCATACGATTCACACCAAACTTTCTGAACATGGTGGCAAGACAAATTTGCATCAGTGTTAAATTGTGAACAGATATTGGATATATCAAATGTGTTGCCATGGCGAGTGATTAACATCATGACATAAAGGGAAACAGGAAGAGTCTCATATCTTGACATAATTCTTTTACATTTACAAAGTTTAAATGCATATTTCCTGTTGTGCACTGTTGCCCTGAAAACACCGGGGTGGCAGTGCCACTGGGGCTTGGGCCCCATCATCAACGCTTGCAGCTATATTTACATTTGCAACCACCATGGATGTGCATTATTTTCTAATAATTCAATGGCCCGTCGTCAATTATATTATAGTATAATATTTTGTGATTAACTAATTAATCACACATTTTTTCTCTAAGTAATCACAGTTAAAAACAGTTTTTAATATTTTTATATTGTAATAATTTCACAGTTACTCTCCAAATTAATGTAGAAACAACATAAAGACAGTATATTTTAAATATTTAATGGCATCTTTTTATGATTTTTTTACATTAATTATAGACATTCAACATTACAGTTTAACTAAAAACTATCAATTTCAACATTTATTAGACTTTTCATTTAAGTGAACTTAAAACATAAACCCATTATAATGACAAATGCCATTACCAGTGGCCTTCCTCCCTGTCTAACAGGTAGGTAATATACAGAAATTGTTATCAAACACTTTAAATTCTTCACTGCATAAATTATAAATTAAATACAGATTAATCCTTATTAAAAGTACAATTTTCTCTGTTACCTTTGTCCTTTGATTAACATTAATGACAGACATCACAGATAATGTTTTATTAGGCTACTGTCACTTTAAACACCGTGGACCTTCTTTGAGACCCCAAGGCCATTGCAGTAGCTGGAAAAATATACTTGCCACGGAAGTATCAGGAAGATACATTATTACTTTTTGTAACCCAATCAGTTCACAATAGAATTTTTTTTTTTTCTTCTTGTTTAATATCCTGCTTCATTCAAAAATAAGTCACAAAGCCTTTTGTGACTGACTTGCTCAAAGAGCTTTGAAAAAAAAAAAATAGGTCACGTCTGAGTCTGGCATTCTGATTCAGTGCCACTAAATGAGTTTTAACCAGAGCCAGTACTACGTCCAGTGAATCTATAACTTTTCCATTTGCCCTCTTTTATCCTTTTATTCATCCCCTCGTCAAGCAAAAGCAACAGCTCGCATATGACACCACCGTTCACAGTTTGAGAGCAGTTGCTGGGGTTGAACAAGGGTCAGGTGACTGAAGAGGTCAAAATCGAGGGATAAAATTATTAGTGTTGATTGTCTTACACTAAAGGCTTTGCCTGCAGCCAAATTCAGAAAAACTAGCTATGCCAAGACATTGACTTAGACAGGCACAACTGCAATTAACCTTTCAAATCCACTCTATTCACCCTGTTTTTTGGCCATTTTTAGTTCACCCTTCTCAGGGCATCAGCAAGATGGTAATTAATTGTGTTTAGCCTCATGCCAACCCCGAACACATCCACTCTATGTCAGTTCGACTGTCCAAACTGAAAACACACCCAAAACTTCAGCTGTCCTTTATGGAGATAAAACATTTACTTTGAATTCATGTGAATTAAATGTGTAATCAAACAATGATTGCTGATTATGGACACTTAACTTCCATGAATTCATTGAAACATCAGTTTTCATTTTAGTGAAATTCAGAGTACATAATCAGTACATTTGTTTCATGCTCAGATTGCATTTGCACATTGTGCACGTAAATCTATCCTGAATCCCAAACCTCCTTTTAGAGACTTGTATTTTTAGCATCACTAAAACTCTTGATTCTTCTGATTCTTTCCTGACCATGATTTAGTAACCACATCAGACCACGAGAAGTTTGACTGTATGACTGAATGATTTTAAATTCTACAAATGATTGCCTGCTCATTCTGGTGCAAATAGCAAGGCTAATGATGATTAACTGTTAGGAGTCATGCTTATAGAAGGAATTATGTATCTGACATTCAACTTTTCTCTTTGTTCTCGGCACAAGAGCATTTTTTGAATGGTTTAGTATGGAACATTCCTCACGCTAGGAAAATCAAGGAGGGTTGGTTTCAATCAATGGAAATCAAAATAGATCTACAACAGTGAATCAGAAGTGGTTGTCTGGGAAATATGAGGGAGAAAAATGGATGTAGTGATCTTTCCCTAACTAATGACAGTGTGAAATTCAATGACAGATATGAGGTATAGTCTGTCATTTTAACCTTACTACTATATCAACATCAGAAGGGAGAAATATTACAGTGGGTGACATTTTGCTGTGTAACTGGGTGCTTTTTCAACTTAGGCTCCTTTATGCCTCAGGGGTTGATTTTTATTCAAACTACATTACAGTGCCTTTTATATAGAAATTCTGTTGTTTTAGCTTGTCCAAGACCCAACCTAGCATTTTAAACTATGAAAATCTATTATATACAAAATGTGTAATGTGTAATATATGTGACCCTGGACCACAAAACCAGTCATAAGTCGCACGGTTATATTTGTAGCAATAGCCAATAAGACACTGTATGTATTTTTTTTTTTAATGCCAAAAATCATTATGATATTAAGAAAAGATCATGTTCCATGAAGATATTTTGTAAATATCCTACCGTAAATATATTTTAAAAGAAATTTTTTTTTGAGTGGATATGCATTGCTAAGGACTTCATTTGAGCAACTTTAAAGGCGATTTTCTCAATATTTCGATTTTTTTTTTTTTTTCTTTTGCACCCTTAGATTCCGATTTTTTAAATAGTTGTATCTCGGCATATACAAACCATACATCAATGGAAAGCTTATTTATTCAGCTTTCAGATGTTGTATAAGTCTCACTTTCAAATTTCAAATTTTATGACTGGTTTTATGATCTAGGGTCACATATTATCTATCTATATATATATATATATATATATATATATATATATATATATATATATATATATATATATATATATATATATATTTTTTTTTTTTTTTTATATATATATCTTCTATAGTCTTTTAAAAATCTGTCATTGTATAAAAAATATTGTAATTTGTTTTTCTCTAAAATAAGACAGAACTAAAATGAAAAACTTAAATTTATAAAAAAAAATAAGTATAAATATTTTTTTAAACATTATATAATAATTTTTTATATAAAATAAGTTGTGTCATGACTATACAAACAAATAACTTCATATTTCTTCTTCTTCTTTTTTTTCCCCCTAAAGTTGCTTGGTGTACTAAGTGTATTAAGAAGAACTTGAGATTAAAAATTAGACATGATGTCTGAACAAAAGAAAATATAAATCAAGGTAAATAAATATAAATTTGTCAATTACACAGTAAAAAAAAAAACTAACAAACATGCACTTATTTAATCATGTGCATTTAGGATATATACACAATCCATCTGAGATGTGATGGAAATTATAGTGAGGTGGAAAATATTAATGTCATTTCATATTGGCAAAAAATAATTCTGTTAATCCATATCGGCTACTCTAAGACACTGTTAGTATAGACAAATTAAACTACTTAGCATGTGAAAAGTATTTTAAGAGTATTATATTTGTTTTCTAAAAGTTCAGCAACTGCCAGTTTTGTTTTGATTCATATCAATATGTGATTCTGTGTGGTGCGCAATAGAGTTCCAACCACGTGCAGAATTATCAGCAGCTCACAGATAGCAAGCTGGGAAAGTGAAAAATGATCTCAAACAGAGATTAAATACTGAGTTTATTATAAAAGAGTATGTCTGTGTGCCTTCAAGTTTAGAGAGAGAGAAAGAAAGAGAGAAAGAAGGTTGGTCTCAGAGGGAGAACTGTGTCTCTTTTCAGCCTTACTGCGTTTGTGACAGAAGTCACTCCCCCTTCTCTCTCTCTCTCTCTCTTTCTCTCGCACTCTCCCATTCCCTCTCAGCCCCCAGCACCCCCTCCACCACAAACCATTGGGTTGGTGGTCTGCACCTCACTAACCACTCTCCTCCAGTGAGACAGTGGTAAATGACATCAGATGCACACTACTGCATGGCAAACTGGGCACAGAGGATCATTTATGGATGTGGAAAAGTGGAGATGAACAATATCTTAATTGTGGAACAACACTGAAGGAACATCAAAACCGCACCTTGCTATACATCAAGATTTGTGCATCAGGTACTCTTTCTTTCTCTGTCTTTTTCATTTTCTTTCACAAACACGCATTTGCTTTTCATTCACATTGCATGTGCCTTTTCAAAACTGTACTGTAAATGTACACTTTTTATTCAATTGTTTTCCACACATACATCAGTGAATAAAAGAGTGGATTTAATTCAATTTGATTGAGCAATTAAGTTTTGCTTAAGTCCTAACTAATGATTAAAAACGGATTCAAATTTTATCAGTTCACTGCATCTGTTTTGTCTCATTCTGACCACCAGCTGCCTGACTGCTTTACTGGCGGTTAATGCCACCATCAGATACCATTTCTCATATGACACACTAATATCAGTTTTTTTATTTGTACTTAATCTCTATCACTGTGCATATTTGGAACACATTGTATCCTAGTGCAAATCGTTATGGAAATTTGATAATGACTTGTTAATTGATTAAAATGTGATGTTTATTATCATAATTATTACTGATTATGGCCTTTTCCACTCATATCTGCTGCGGTATTATTGCTACTGTAATCATACGTTTATGTAATCACACTGTGAAATTCTGTAATGGAGGTTGATATATAAACTCAAAAAGTAATTATAGTCATCAAATGCATTCTCTATTCATAAGGCCTGATAACCAGTAGATCCTTATGAATTATATCTTCCAGAAAATTTGACTTTAAATAAAGGTAAATATCTTAGGAGTTTCTTCTAGATAATACTAAATAATAACTCTGTAATTAGACTTTATGACTCACCTTGAGAAAAAAAAAAACAGCTTTGACAATTAATTGGATCTGTGAAACGCAGCCTTTCTGCTTTGCGCTTAGAGGGTGCTCAAGTCTCATCAAGACAGAAGGAGAAAGACTCTTTAAAAGGGTTCCATCAAGAGCATGGCAACGGTGTTTCCATGTGCCAATCTCACACTGAGTTTATCTCTAACAGTTGAGCAAGTGTGTACCTGTGTGCTTGTGATGGTTGTCTTTGTTGTTCATGAATGTTTTTGTCACAGGTAGAAATGGATCCTCTTCTGGAACAAGTTTTGGCTGGCTTTAACGCAACCCTCGGAGCTTTGAATCGGACAGACCCCCTGGATAAATTCTCGGGAACCCAGCTGCTTTGGCGCTTCAAACCTCTGTTTATCCCACTCTACGCCTTGGTTGTTGTTGTAGCTGGTGTCGGGAACAGTTTCCTTCTTGCCTGCATTCTGTCAGACAAGAAGCTCCACAATGCCACCAATTTCTTCATTGGCAACCTGGCAGCTGGGGACTTGCTGATGTGCCTGAGCTGCGTGCCGCTGACCGCGTCGTACGCTTTTGATGCGCGTGGTTGGGCATTCGGACGTCCAATGTGCCACCTTATTCCTCTGCTGCAAGGTGCAACGGTCTTCGCCTCTGTATTATCCCTCACTGCCATCGCCATGGACCGTTACGTGGTGGTGGCGTACCCGGTACGGAGGCGTATCTCCGTGTGGGGCTGTGGCGCAGTGGCATTGGGCGTCTGGGCAGTTTCGTTGACCCTTGCCGCTCCCCCTTCCCTCCACACACGCTACGTGGACCTGCGACCAAGTGGCATGGAGCTGGTAGTATGCGAGGAGTTCTGGCTGGGTACCGAACGGCAGCGCCTACTCTACTCCTGCTTCTTCTTGTTGGCGTCCTACATGATCCCCCTGTTGTCTGTAAGCATCTCCTACTGTGCCATCAGTGTGCACCTCCGCAAACACACACTGCCTGGAGAGCCCTCCCAAAGCCAGCAGCGATGGAGCAAGCAACGGCGCAAGACTTTCTCCCTTCTGGTGGCGTCTGTGCTTGCCTTTGCCCTCTGTTGGCTCCCGCTGCAAGTCCTCAATCTCCTTCTGGATCTAGACTCAGACTTCCAGATTGTGGACAAGCGCTACGTCAACGTGCTGCAGGTCAGTTGCCACCTGATAGCCATGAGCTCAGCCTGCTACAACCCCTTCATCTATGCCTCGTTGCACAGCAAGGTCCGCATGCACCTGCGGGGTTACCTGTGCCCCTGCAGGCGTAGTGGGCAGAAGCTACTCTCTCGCTGTGCCTCCCGCAACCCTGCCACCTGCCTGACACTCATCTCAGAGGTAGCGGTGAAAGAGAGCCAATCACCTGAGAGCCCTGTCCCTGACAGCTGCCTCTGAAGATGCACAGACTAATCAGGAGCACTCAGACATTAAGGAGGTTCCGCAGCACTGGAGAGGTATCCCAGCCAATATTCAATGTTCTTATCTGAAAACGAAGGCTTTGTTGTCGTTGGGCTTTTCTTTCATGAGGACTAAAAAGAATACTCAGGCTCTCAGCTTTGTTTTGATGTTAATGTGGACATTAGTGATCCAGGCTCAAGATTCCCTACAGTACCTTGAGTGAAAACTTCTGATGTTAAACACATTTACAGTGCTGCTTTTACTGGAGGTGTAAATCCGTTTGGGAATACCCTGTCTTTGAACCCACCACGGCCAAGGGGAATATCAGCAAACAACAACTAGATGTTGACTGCTCTTTTTCACTTCAATTCCTTTCCTTGTTTTTCTCTGCTAATAGCAAGTAGCCAAAAAAAAAATTCAGGTGTTTTGGCTGAGGTACCTCTAACCTGTCCCTACTGACTCTGTTATATCTGCATTTATATGATTAGCGGTTAATTCTATCCCTTTCGCTCAGAGCCATGTCAGAAAACAAGTGATGCAGAACATCTTATAGACCCTCTCAGCCTCACAAGCCTCTAAGGATCACTGCATGTCTGATATAGATCACTGTTCGGAAATTTGTCCTCAGAGCCTCTCACTCTCAAGTCCAGACACTCTCAAGAGGGCTCTGGCAGTCAGAGTTCAATCAAATGACAGCCTTTCGCCTCTGGTAATGGACTGCAGACTCTGCTTTAAGACACATACGAGGCACATAGCTCGCACTGGAACACTTCTATATTTCTGAAGATAGGCATAGTTCTACGAAATGTTCAACAGAGTGAGTCTGACCTTTTGTAAGTAGCAGGAGCTAAAGTGATGATAATTTCACAGGAGCAAGTGCCGTTGTTTTGCTATTATGTGGTTTTGTCATTTTCCTCGGAGAGCTGTGAGAATTGATGTCTCATTCTAACAGTTCTCTGGAGGTGTGAGATACCCTTAATTAGATGATCTACAATGCATTCACACAACACTACATTACTCATCAAGTCAACCTTTTCCCAGATGAATAAACAAGCGTATGTGACCCAAAGGATTAATGGTAATTAACTATAGAATGTCACTGTGTGTATTTGTGTGACAAACAAAGCCATACTATTCATGGTTTTCTTTTTTAACCCTTTCATGCATGAATTATGAAAACATCAGTCAGGATTTGTGTGTGTGTGTGTTGTTGCTCTTAAGGCATGAAAAACAAGATTTAAACTTTTGTTGTTTGTTTTTTACACACATTTTCAGATATCCACTTGAGTGGACAGTGTATATTTAATACCGTTTCAATTAATGCAAACACAATTGAGTTTGTTCCCTTTCAACCAGCAGACAAAGAACTTCATACAACTTGAACTTCGTGTGTCTTAGATATCAGAACATGAGGATGTGATTCCATCAAAAATCTCTCCAACTGGTGAAGGTACAACTCTGTGGAAACTCAACTCAGAATATGTAGAAAATGCTCACGCTGCCTCCAGTCTACCAGAGTATGATGATTTACCCTTAATAGCTGATAATTCTGATTATGTTCAAAATGAACACATTTCTACGGTAGCTCTCCTCTCTGAGAAAATCTCAGACTGAAATCAACATTGATCTATTGATATTTTCAGACTGTGGTAAAACTAGCGATCAGCTGTTTTCAATCTCATCTGAAATGTGCAGCGTTGGGAGTAACACATTACAAGTAACATGTATAATGTAATCAGATTACTTTTTGATTTAACAAGTAAAGTAACGCATTACATAATCAGATTACTTAGAGCATTATGTAACATACATTATGTAATCACAATCATTTTTTGATGTAACTGCAAATTACATTCTAATAACACAAATACATTTATTTACAGAAAAAAAAGCTACTGCAGATTAAGTATTTTCAAGAACAACAGTCATAGTAATAGTATGTATTGTAGCTGAACTATAGCTAGTGATGCATGATGTCCAATTTCGTGATCAGATGATTAATCAGAATTTCCTCCCAATCTAAAACCAATACTTGGAATATTTAACAATGATATGACTCCTTAGATGTTACTTGATTCTACAACATTTTTTATCTGCACGACTCTCCTGGGATAGAAGGAAATTTTTCATGTGCATCTGGATAGTTGCTTGTCAGACTGTATGATATGATTCTGGTGAGATCTTGGGTAAAATCAAATATTTATCAGTTCTTACATCATAAAGGTGCAGTGTGTAAATTTTAGTGACATCTAGCGGTGGGGTTGCGAACTGCAACTAACGGCGCACACCCCTCGCACCCTGCCTTTCGTGGGAGATAGCTACGGTGGCCGTCTGGCTGACATGTCATCGTTTGAGAGAGCAGAGAGTAGCTTGTGTGAAGCATTGAGGTTTCTTATTACTTCTAACAAAGAACGGTCTCTGCTTCTAATAAACCAGGCAACTACTCCTACTACTACTTCTTTTTGCGTATTCAACATAGTGACGATGCAAGCTGCCTCTAAAAACATGAATGATTTAGAAGAACAACAACATAGTGTTGAAACGCACTCTGTAGAGTGTTTGTCCGTTTAGGGCTGCTGTAGAAACATGCCGGCGCTTAATGGCAACTTGACATGGAGGGGGGACCCGCAGTGTATGAGACAGAAATGGCTTATTCTAAGGTAATAAAAACATAACGGTTCATTATGTAAGGTCTTTATGTACCACTGAAAACACTGTATATTAGATTGCATTTCTGTCAATAGATCCTGCCAAATTTTACACATTGCACCTTTAAAGGGTTAGTTCACCCAAAAATGAAATTTCTGTCATTAAGTACTTACCCTCATGTCGTTTTTTATCACCCAAAAAAAAAAAAAAAAAAAAAAAAAAACTCTTGGATTTAATCAAAATATCTTAATTTTTGTTCCGAAGATGAATGAAGGTCTTACGGGTTTGGAACGACATGAGGGTGAATAATTAATGACAGAATTTTCATTTTTGGGTAAACTAACCCTTTAAGATGTATGCGAAATACAAATTAAACAACCCAAGCATCTCCTTAAACTACTGTAGATATGCTGTGCTTTAAAAAAAAAAAAAGCCTAAAATGTTACATCCCCTGAAATGTGTGAAACAGTGTGCACTCAGCTTTAGACATGAATTACAACAGCCACACACACACACACACACACACACACACACACACACACACACACACACACACACACACACACACACACACACACACACACACACACACACACACACACACACACACAAATCATACAGTCTTGTAGTTCTGGTTGAGCTGATTCTATGCTATGACAATGTGGATTATAACCTGTGTGAATGCAATCATAACAGATAACATCTGCTGTCACTATGGGCGACCTTTTGCAATTGTGTTACCTTGTAAATGTGAGAGTAAAATGCAAACCTTTCAGCAGTATTTGAAGTATTGTCTTGTCATTTATTAGAAAGCTTATATTACATGACAGTATATGCAAAATAGGTTTGCACACAAGTAGCATGAATCAACAATCTGTTTCCACATGAATGTAGGCACATACAATTTTGTGATTACATACATAGGCACAGTAGGTAAAGGATGAAGCAGAAGTTAGTACAATTTTGTCAGGCGACATATGCCTGCGAATGGATCTGCATGCTAATTATCAAATCTAGCCACCAACGCTGATTGCTAGCCCAGCACAGGGACACCAGGGGCAAGATGCCCACTGCACACAAGAAAAAAATGGACCTAACCGATAATACCCAAAGGTTCCCTAATAAGAACTTGTGTATTCCTTGCAGTCAACATGTCCGGACCACCTAATTTCATACAGTGGATCTCTTTGCATGGGGAGCGCGGTAGCAACAATGCTAATAGGCGTGATTCATAATAGATGACAAATAGTCCCCAGGACCTTGTTGAAACTGTGAGAGGCAGCAACAGTTTGTCGCCCCATGTTGAGCATTATGAGTAAGCATATAGTCACAGCTAATATTTCACACTCTTTGGAAAGTCCGAGCACAGTTTGTGATGTTGAGATTTTTGGAATTTCTATCCCTCCATTTAATCTCATTGAAGACTCATTGTCTCAACTGAGATACTAAAGATATCTCCTTTGTGATTTTTCTTTTCCATGAGAGTGCTCAAACATGACATCTGCTAAATACAGCATGAGGTATATAAACATCATCTACCAAACTTTCTATCCAGACAAAGGGACTATTTTACTTTCCCGCAGAACATATTAGGAAAATCAGTGAAGTGGGAGTGTGGGTCTAATGATGTCATTAAGCTTAGAGCAGCTTTGCAGAGGAATAGGTAAAAGAGCACAGCAGACTGGAAGATGCAGGTATTATCATGCAGTGGAAACAAACATTCTGCAAGCCGCACCAGAAGCTTTCATAAATAGCAGTTGTTGTTATTGGTTCCAATGTCAAACACATCTGGCTGTTTTAGATTCAATTGGAAAGAAATCAGCTACACAAGGAGGTGCGATAAAAGGATTCTAGGAGTGAAATTTCATGTTCTTATTTCTCTGACCGCCTCTTGACTTAAGAAGGATCCTAAAGTGGTTCTCAAAGACACAAACTGTACAGCAAAACCTCAAGATGGAGGAAAACAAAGAAAAACGAGGCTCGGAGATCAAAAGAGCTCAGCCTTTTGTGTGCAGGTCAGGAATTGAGTCCTCTTTTGAAAATTTAACTCATTAAGGGGTTCATTTTTGCAAATAATTAGGGGCACAAGCATCACCTTTTGTACAAATGAAAGGCAGTATGAGGCATTTCATTTAAATGCATTAATAATAATAATAACACATTAATACGGGGGGGGGGGGGGGAGAGAGAGTGTTAAGCAAATGCCTTTTTAAAAAAATTTTAATAAAAGTTTATTCAGCTTAGTATTTAACTTTGTTTATTCAGCTACAGAAGCAGGATGGTATACATCCAACTGTGCTAGCTACGCTTTATGTTAAACAACTGGCCTTAATTATAATTTAATGAACAATATCGATTAATTAACCATCAATTATTGGAATTATTAAATGTAAATATTACAAAAAAACTGATTAACTACATTTTACTGTTGAAGCTGTTGGCATTTTTAGATGTTTCCGACACTGCATAGGTCGATAAGTCAGAGCTCTCCAAAAAATGAGATTCTACGAAAACGAGTTCTACGGAAACATGCTTTCAAAATCTTACTCACATTTCCTCACTACACATTGGGACCATAGACTGTAAAAAAAAAAAGGATGATACACCTCCACTCTCTTCCATTGTAGAAAACTGAAGCCACCATTGTCACAATATGGCGCTGACATCTTGTGCTGATTTAGGACCTGAGCCTGCGCAGAAGTGAGCTTGAAGTGGAGCCGCGCGCAATCAAGGTCCCGCTCATAGGCGGAGTTTGACTCTCTTCTCGTTCTGTTCCCACCATAGTTGAGGCTTATGCTAAATAGCAGGCTCACTAAACTAAATGGATAGGTGTATTTATTCATCGTTTTTTAAAATAAACCCACAACTAAAATAAACTAAAGGAGAGGGGGTTCTAACAGCGCTCGTCAATGTCAAAATGAGTGAGATGGCCAATCAAATCAAAGAAGGCAGGTCTTAGAGAAGACAAATATGAATTTAGTTTTATCTCTGAAAGAGTGCGTGGAAAGTAGCAGCTGTTTTACAAGAGGAATGCTGAACGACCAGAGATGCAAGCAATGAATGTAACATGGTATAATTCACATTTAGTTCATGTAACGCATAACTGAATGTGTCATGAAATGAAACGTTTTGCGTTTTCATCAGAGGTGGGAAGTCCAGGGGTCAGAGAGTAAAAGTCCTGCCATATTTTTATTCCACCCACTGAAGCATTAATGAGATAATTAAGTGTTTAATTGAGTGATGATTCTGCTTGTTATCATCAGGTGTCTTCAATAATGGTCAATCATCAAAGGAGAAAATCACTATTTTTAAGTTACCATCATCGAGGTCAGGGCTTGTTTTAGTTGAGCTCTTGACCCTTGACTTTTTAATTTTAGATTTTGTTTGGGCAGTTTTAACTGCATTAAAACCAACCAGACAAGCAAAGTTAAAAGATGATCAGGCAGTGTTGGTTATGTTTTCACATAATCATTATTTGATCTGAATCACTGAACTCATTTAAAGCCCAATCTTAGTTAGATTTACATTATTGATTACAGCAGCACTGTGATTCTACAGTAGAAGATCAACTTTATCAATACAATTTTTTTTTTTGAAAGTTCCTATTACACAAAAAAATGATATTTTTCTTTAGATGCACACAGACATCAAGAATCAGCGTATGAATCTCAATGACGGTGACAAGCATCATATTCTGATAAACAGATCAACTCTGAACATTAAGAAACAAGTTACTAAAAAGTCACATAAAAACAGCAAAATTTAAATAGTGAGAATAAAGAAAATTACTAAGACAATTCAGCTCATAATTTATTCATACAGCAATGCATGATGGGAGGCACGGATGCATTTTGATTGGTGGCACCCAGAATGCATTGCAACATGCGTTATTATTCTCACCCCTGTTGAGATTCACAGACTGATTCTTGATGTCTGTGTGTTTAAATGAACCCTTTTTTTAAAAATCAGAACTTTTTATTTTTATTTTTATTTATATATATATATATATATATATATATATATATATATATATATATATATATATATATATATATATATATATAAACAAAATCTAAAATTAAAATGTCAAGGGTCAAGAGCTCAACTAAAACAAACCCTGACCTCGATGAAGGTAACTTAAAAATAGTGATTTTCTCCTTTGGTGATTCTGCTTGTTATCATCAGGTGTCTTCAATAATGGTCAATCATCACTCAATTAAACATTTATTTATCTCATTAATGCATATATATATATATATATATATATAAATAAAATGATAAAGTTGATCTTCTGCTGTAGAATCACAGTGTTGCTGTAATCAATAATGTAAATCTAACTAAGATTGGGCTTTAAATGAGTTCAGATCAAATAATGATTATGTGAAAACATAACCAACACCACCTGATCATCTTTGCTTGTCTGGTTGGTTTTAATGCAGTTAAAACTATCCAAACAAAATCTAAAATTAAAAAGACAAGGGTCAAGAGCTCAACTAAAACAAACCCTGACCTCGATGATGGTAACTTAAAAATAGTGATTTTTCTCCTTTGGTGATTCTGCTTGTTATCATCAGGTGTCTTCAATAATGGTCAATCATCACTCAATTAAACATTTATTTATCTCATTAATGCTTCAGTGGGCGGAATAAAAATATGGCAGGACTTTTACTCTCTGACCCCTGGACTTCCCACCTCTGGTTCTAAGCAATTTTAAGCTTTTCTTGGTTCATTCCATGTTTTCAAGGCAACCTCTCTCATGCTAATTCAGATTAGCGCAGTTGGTTTTAAATTAATCTGGTTTATTTTAATTCAGGACTCCATAGTCCAGGTTTTAGTAATCTGTACTTAATTTGTGTTTCAGAAAGCCATTTTTTAAGCCACAATGAACTATTCTAGATTAAGGCCTATCCTGGCTTAATTTAAACCCTGTCCGGGAAACTGCCACGTAGAGTTTAATGTTCTGTTTCTGTTATCTGTTTGTAAGGTTACCGTTGTGCTGGAGAGTAGAGCCTGTGCTTAAGTCAATGATGATCCAGAAACACTGATGTTCTGCTGCATGTTGCTTTATATAAAGGCTGCAGTAACTGTGTAGTTGCTGATGCAGTGATACAGCAGTTACATTAACTCATACATGTGCTGTCAGCTGATGACTTTCTGCAAGTGATTTACATTTTAGAGAAAAGATTTTGTAATATTAATCCAGGAATTACCTGTAAAGACCTTTTTTTTTTTTCTTAAAGACATTTTGTTTGAACAGCCACTTTTATTAGTCAGTTTAGCTCTAATTTTCAATTCAGTTTTCTGACAAGGGCAGCAGGGGCATTCTGAGAACATTTCCACATAAAAATATGGTTCCCTAAATGTTCAGAGAACATCCTGAATGTTCTGTGAAGGTCTGTAAAATAACGTTCCCCAAACCTTAAAAGAACTCCATGTCGTGACTGTCTCTGAACATTCTGGGAACGTTACTAGATCACATCCTTAACACCAGAATGAACGTTCAGAGAATGTTCTGGGAATGTAAAATTTCTAAAAAAATTTAACATTTGCAGAAATTATTCAGACTGCATCATATAGATTCACACAGACTGATTCTGCGACTGATCCTCAGCAACGGTGACAAAATTTACAGAAAAAAACAGATTGACTCTGAGCATCACAAAACAAGCTACTGAAGTCACAAAAAAAGATTGTTTATTTTCACCATTGTTGAGGTTCATACACTGATTCATGATGTCTGTGTGAGTCTAAAAGACACTGCTCAAAACTCTTTCAGCATAATGCATTAAAAAAACAACAACTAACATTTAATACACTCAGAGTTTAGTCAGTGAATCATCATCACTAAATAAACAAATTAATCTGATCAGACTTTCTCTTGCAATTTTTGCTATAACAAAGCTTGTTTTTGGAAGCAGTTAAGGCAGCCAGAGACAATCTGATGTTGAAATGTTCATTCAAGATTGAGGCAGGGTGGAGTTATGAGGATTGACTGACAGTTTGAGGATTCAATGGAGTTACTAGGTTTAGTCACACTCTCTTTTTGATAAATATGTGCAAAATCCACAGACAGATATTAATAGTGACAAATACAGTAGTCAACATTTTAAGCGGATCAAAAAAGTTTATCAAAGTTGTCCTAAGAATAAGGTTTTAGGACAACTTTGATGAAAGGTTTTGATCCACTTCAAATGTTGACTACACTGTAAACACTCAAATTACTTACTTGGTTTGAGTAAGACAAACTTAAGTTAAACAAATTAGTTCTGTTAAATTAACTGTTAGGGGTATTTGAAACGTTTTTTTGTCTTTTGAGTTCACAGCACTGACATAATTCAAGAAATTTTCTGAATTAGATAAAAAAAAAGGTGAATTAACTAAAACTTTGTTAATTGCTATCAAAATGTATGCGTTAGCTAACTTTAGGGAAGTTATGAGCAATTAACATGCATGAGCACTACAAACTCAAAACTTGATAGTTCTGCTTACTTAAAATTGGGAACATCATAACTCAAAAAAATTAAGTAACTGATTACCTCAGTATTTTGAGTTAGCCCAACTTATTTGGGTTTACAGTACAATAATGACAAAATATAGAGATACAAGGTTTCCACCCAGCAGCAACAATATAGTTGTCTCTGCACGTTGGTATGTGTGTTGTTAACACAATAATATCATAATTAATTTTATAACACTGGTAAAAATGACACTTTCCCTTTAAGGAACATGAATGTATTTTGTGTCCTAAAACTGCACAAAAGGCTTTGATTTAGAACTGTAGTTCCAGCTAGCAAGTAATTGATTCTTTCATTCATAAATTCAATCTCCTGTGCATTCATTGTGAGCCAAAAGAAAATCACACTTAACTTTAAACTCTTTTTTTTTTTTTTTAACCATGAAAAATATACTCCAGGCGCAGTACTGACAACATGTTTCAAAGAGCTGAAGTGTAAGTGAACATTGCAGGGGTGAAATGGTGCTTTGGGGAAACCATAGCAACCATTTTTAAGTTTCCACTCAAGTAATATTCATTTGGATTGTTCCCATTTGGCAGTGCATCACTTTCTCATTTCACAATATTCCTGTGGGGAACTGCACAAAGTACAAATCCTAAATGGCAGCTGCTATAACAACAACATCAAACAGAAATGTGTTAGCGATGGCCTCAAAAACACAAGATGGAAGCCTCTTTAAATTTCAATACCCACAATACCCCTCGCACACACTTAAAATTTTGGTTTCATTGCCATCTCAATTCGTGCTGTAAGCCCTCTTAGCCTTAATGCGAACCGCAATCAGGGTAGTCAGCTAGTTACATATGCACTTATTTTACAGAAACTTCAAGTGTTTGCCCTGCATTTCCCAAGGTAAACCATGCAGGGATTTGCATAAATTTGCATAGGCTGTTCAGAAGAGGAAATAACAATGAATAAGACAAATGACAAAATGCACCAGACACTGAAATGCAGGCGAGCTGTATTTGCAGAGCTTTAAAAAAAAGCTATCAGCTGCTAATCTGTATTCATTTTGCTTTTAAAAATTATGGCTTTGAACAGCTGTAGGCCTATACATGTGAACCACTTTAATTTTCCTGATGTGCGATGCGAAATTGCATTATTATCAAGTAATTATCTGAGAGATGATTATGTGGCTTTGCCGTCTGGAGATTTTTGAAACGATCAGGAGCTCTTAGTATTCTGTGAACTCTGTATGCTCAATAAATAAAGAAAAGAACAAACCTTAATCAATACTTCTCTGAGGAGGAGAGATGAATAGAGGTCTTGCTCTGTCTTGGTATCTAATTTCGTTCACATTCAAATACATTGTGAATAAAGACAGATTTGTCATGCACAGGCCAGATTGAGCCAAGTGAATTTTTCATTGCAGTATACAGTGATTTGTTCAGAAGATTGCGCGATTTTTGCAAGTAAAAACTGTGCTTTTTTAAATGCTGTGGCAGAGATCTCACATTTAAAGAGCTGTCTTTTCCATACCGTACAACAAAAACACATGATAATCACTGCCTGTCATGACCAATTTTGCTTGGTTGATTAAAATTAGCAACCAAATTAGTTATCTTCAAAGGAATAGTTCTCCCAGAAATTAAAATTCTGTCATGTCCCTCATGTTGTTCCAAACCTGTATGACTTTCTTGGGTGTCTCGGAACACAAAAGACGAGTCTAAAAGATTTTTTTTTTAACTTTTTTATGTTTTACAGGTTTGGAAAGACATAATGATGATAGTAAATTATCCTTTAATGGTCTGAAGGCTTTCAAATCCTTATGTTTTATACATGGTGCCTCTGTGACATGTTTCTTACATATAACTTGTATGATACCGATTTGATCGATGGGAACAGATTGCTCCCTCTTACCAAGTGCGCATGCTGTGTGTCTTTGAGACAGAGTGTGTCCATTTTTTGCAAAATGCCAGAAATAGGTGTCACTGGGTCAACCATTACCAAATAGCAGAAAAATGCTTCTGGAAAAGCTGGTATGGAATGAAAAAGGTCCTCTACCAGAGAGTCAATGTAAGCTATATTTAGTTTTTTTCCAAAATATAGCTTACATTAGGTAGACGCTAAATAAAATGTTGAGTAGACACTAATTAAAATGTTTTATGAAGGTATCTTATCTAAAGGCCTGTTCACACCACGAACAGAATAACTATATTAGCATCCACATCAACGCACAATATCGTTCTGTTTATTATAAGCACATGCTGCAGTTTTTGTTATCTGCCGCTTTACGGTCCTCAAATGGGCCATAACTGGCCCAAATCTCAGCCAATTAATAACCCATAACCAGCCCTGAACTGGGCCAGAACAAGTTTTAATATTGGTACCAATTCACAGCCTTAAAGGTGCCCTCGAATGAATTTATCTTGGCATACTCAAATAACAAGAGTTCAGTACATGGAAATGACATACAGTGAGTCTCAAACTCCATTGTTTCCTCCTTCTTATATAAATCTCATTTGTTTAAAAGACCTCCAAAGAACAGGCGAATCTCAACATAACACCGACTGTTACGTAACAGTCGGGGTGTACGCCCCAATATTTGCATATGCTAGCCCACGTTCCCAACATTGTGAAAGGCATTAGACAAGGGCAGCCAGTATTAACGTCTGGATGTGCACAGCTGAATCATCAGACTAGGTAAGCAAGCAAGAACAATAGCGAAAAATGGCAGATGGAGCAATACTAACTGACATGATCCATGATATCATGATATTTTTAGTGATATTTGTAAATTGTCTTTCTAAATGTTTCATTAGCATGTTGCTAATGTACTGTTAAATGTGGTTACCATCATTTCTCACTGTATTCACGGAGACAAGAGCCTTTGCAATTTTCATTTTTAAACATGTGCAGTATGTATAATGCATAAACACAACTTAATTCTTTATAAATCTCTCCAACAGTGTAGCATTAGCTGTTAGCCACGGAGCATAGCCTCAAACTCGTTCAGAATCAAATGTAAACAATATAACAGTATACAATACTCACCTAATTCGACGCATTCATGCCGCATGCATGACGAACACTTTATAAAGATCCATTTGAGGGTTAGGGTTAGGGTTAGGGTTAGCTGTGTAAACCCTGTTTATGCACTGTTCAAGGCAAGCGCGAGCTCCATGGGCGTGGAGCATGAGAATTAAAGGGCCAGTAGCCCTGAATTGGCTCATTTATAATGATACCCCAAAATAGGCAGTTAAAAAATGAATAAAAAAATAATCTATGGGGTATTTGAGCTGAAACTTCACAGACACATTCAGGGGACACCTTAGACTTATATTACATCTTTTTAAAAAAAGTTCTATGGCACCTTTAAGTAAACCATATCAACAGTCTTTATCCAGAAATCCCAAAACCGAGCCACACCTGAGCCTTATTTAGCCCATAAGCAAATGCCAACACAGAATCGTATTGTTTTAGGCCTATTGTACAATATCGCTAACCATTTCATATGCAGTCTAAAGGAAAATGTAACAGATACACAGTTGTTAGTCGGTGAAAATCGTATCCTGATCCACTCCGTACACTATAAACACAGCATGTCACAATCGGTGATGAATAGGCTTGTAAAGGGTGTATCCGGTTAGTTTCTGGAGATGTTTTTTCCAACTACATTTAAGTACCCTATAAGCTAACTTGCAATTTTACAAATTAGTTAAAGGGTTACTTCACCCAAAATGAAAATTTTGTCATCACTTACTCAACCACAAGTTATTTTAAACCAGTTTCATTCTTCTGTTAAACACAGATGTTTTTTTTTTAAGAATGTTAGTAATCAAACAGTAGATGGTAACCACTGACGGTAACGCTTTAGATTACAGCCCGGAAAGTACTGCGTAATTACAACAAATTTACAGCGTAACTTTCAATATTTATAGTGTAACTATACAGTAAGTATGTGTAAGTATAGGGGAACAATATGTGAAGTATTGGGAATAAAGGGGTAACAACCAGGAAAATAACAAATTATTTTATACTGTAAATATTTTATAACTAAGGGGTAAATATGACATATAACTAAGGGGTAAATATGACATTACGGGCCATAAATTAAAGTGGAGCTTGTTACCCTCTTATTTCATGTAGTTACAGGGTAAGTAGTGGAATAGTCTCCCAATTCAAATTCGAGCTGCTACCACTCTGTCTATTTTTAAGTCTACTCTTAAAACTTATTTCTCCTTGGCATTCAACATCTCCTGACTTGCTGTGCAATGATATATTTTAATACACCTCATCCATTTTACAATGTTTGTTCTATGGATTGTCTTATTGTTTGTTACCCTGTTGACTGTTCTTTTTTTGCATACTCTGTGCAACACTTTGGTCGACTTTCGGTTGTTTTAAATGTGCTATATAAATAAACATTGTATTATTGTATTGTATTGAAAGTATGACATTACGGGCCGTAAATTAAAGTGGAGCTTGTTACCCTCTTATTTCATGTAGTTACAGGGTAAGTATGACATTACGGGCCGTAAATTAAAGTGGAGCTTGTTACACTCTTGTTTCATGTAGTTACAGGGTAAGTAATTAATTAAAAATAAATACATAAATAAATAAAAACGCAAACAGTCATATCACTTGGAAAACTTTATTTGAAAAACAACTTATTTCAAAACAGATTTAAAGTTACAACACTTCTTATTTGTTTCTCTTACTTGGCTTCCTCCTCCTCTTGTTCCTCTTTTTCTTTCTTTCCACTGATGAATCTTAAGACGAAATCCCATTTGCTATTCTGTATTTAAAAAATACAGTACACCCGGAAATGTACTCAACATTTACCCTCATGCCATCTGAGATGAATACGACCTTCTTAAGATGAACACAAAAAGGATTTTAGGAAAAAAATAAATCATCTGGGAACGCTTTATAATGCAAGCTCACGTGTTCCTAAAGTCGAAGCATCAAACAGCAATAACTACAGTAATCCATACGACCCCAATGGATGAATCGATGTCTTCTGAAGTGAAACGATACGTATTTGTAAGAAAAATACCATATATTTTAATATTTTTAAAACTTTCGACCAGCTGTCTTCTGCGCGTGCATGCGAGGGTTGAGAGTTCATGCTTGAACTTGAAGCGTGACGTAGCATAAACTCACGCAGATGTTGGATGCCGTCAGTTTTTTTTTTTTAGTTTTTTTTTAGTAATGCTCACAACAAAATACACAGAATAACAGTTAATGAGAACGAGAAACAAACAAGACAGAATAACAGAGACGGCAGTTCTCGCGGGAGATTCGTGTGAAACGCCATTCATGTGGAACGCCATGAAAGCTTCACGTTGATCATTTCAATGTGCTTCATCGAACGCAAAGTCGAATCTCATGCAGGCGCTGGTGACAGTTGGTCAGAAGCGAAAAGATGAATAGCCTAAACCATGAGAAAATTTTGGGGTGTACTGTATTTTCTTATAATACAGAATAGCAACGGGATTCCTTCTTAAGATTCATCAGCTGAGAAACAACAGCAGGTGGAAGCCAAGCGAGAAACAACAACAACAACCAAAAAACGGACAAAACTTGTTACTTTCTGTCAGGACTTTAGAGTTTGAAATGAAAAGTTTATTTAAAAAAATTAATAAGTGTTGTAGACCTGTTTTTAATAAAGTTGTTTTTCAAATAAAGGTTTCAGAGTCAGTGATATCAGATTGTTTGCATTTTATTAATTACTTACCCTGTAACTACATGAAATAAGAGTGTAACAAGCACCACTTTAATTTACGGCCCGTAATGTCATATTTACCCTGTAACTACATGAAATAAGAGGGTAACAAGCTCCACTTTAATTTACGGCCAGTAATGTCATATTTACCCTGTAACTACATGAAATAAGAGGGTAACAAGCTCCACTTTAATTTACGGCCAGTAATGTCATATTTACCCTGTAACTACATGAAATAAGAGGGTAACAAGCTCCACTTTAATTTACGGCCAGTAATGTCATATTTACCCTGTAACTACATGAAATAAGAGGGTAACAAGCTCCACTTTAATTTATGGCCCGTAATGTCATATTTACCCCTTAGTTATATGTCATATTTACCCCTTAGTTATAAAATATTTACAGTATAAATAATTTGTTATTTTCCTGGTTGTTACCCCTTTATTCCCAATACTTTACATTTTGTTCCCCTATACTTACACATACTTACTGTATAGTTACACTATAATTATTGAAAGTTATGCTGTAAATTCATTGTAATTACGCAGTACTTTCCGGGCTGTAATCTAAAGCGTTACCCCACTGACTTCCATAGTATTTCCTACAATGAAAGTCAATGGCTGGTTATACCAACATTTTTCAAAATATCTTCTTTTGCATTCAACAGAGCAAAGAAACTCATAAAAGTTTGAAACTACATGAGAGTGAGTAAATGATGACAAAATATTAATTTTTGGGTAAACTACCCCTTTTAATTCCCATATATTTCCATGGAAATTTTGCAACCCTAGTCACAAAGCAAGCAAGAGCCAATGAGCAATTGATATCATTGATGTAAAACCTTTGTCGTAATGCTTCTTGGCAAATTTAGATTTTTTAACGAGTGCGACTTGACTGTTATGATCGCTACCAAAGTCCCTTTCAAGGAATGTCTGTTCAGTTGGTGGCCATATTTGCAATGACTCCGGGCAGCTGTTTCGGGCATCCAAGATGAATAGGGGAACACTTAAATCTCAAAAACAATTAAATAACATATTTCAAATCAGCAACAACATCTGACATGAACTGTCCTATAAATGTTGTTTCCTATGCTCAAATAGCATTAAAAAAGAAGCTTATTTTTCAGTCCTATGCGCAAGTCTCAGGTTTCTTAATGACAGCTGTAGTGATGCAATGACTTTATGAATCAGTGATTGGCTGATAGGGTGAGTGCATGAAATTTTCTTTCTGTTGTGCTCTTTGAGCCAATATTTGCAGGAATCGTTTTAATTTTGACTAATATTAATGCTGCAATCCGTAACTTTTTTTGGTTAAAAATTATCCAAAATCAATTTTTTAACAAGTTCATAACCAGCCAGTGTTCAAAACTATCTCATTATCTTAGCTCGATTCACAACAGTAAGCTTGTAATAATGTTTTATAATAAGAGCAACATGGTGGATTTCCGCAGGGAATTCGAGCCTGCAGCAGTTCGTCTGTGCGTCATTATGTCAAGTCCGTAAACAGAAAGGAAGGAATCCAGGCTAGTCGGTTTTATCATGTGAGGACGCTGCTGGTAGCGGATCATTTATATCCTTTTCTCACAGCAGCTGAAATAATTAAACTTTTCATTTTGATGGTGGATTGTAATCCAGAAAGGTCCAAATGACAATCATCAGTGACAACTGGAGATTCACCCATAGTCAAAAAGCAAAAGACTTTGGACTGTTGAGTGGCTACAGAAATTAAAATCTACACTAATTTGCATGGTTTGGCATGATCTGAGCTAAGCGATCATTAGATTTAATCATCATTGGCAGCGTGATTTATTGTAGGCCTAATGCCTTTTTCCTCAGTTGGTCAGAACAAAAGTGGCAGAAATGTTACTTACTTGTTCAGATGATATTTTCCAGTGAAAATTCTTATATTGGTCATACTTTCAAGATGTAGAATCTGTGATTCTGAAGTTCAGTATCCACACTGGTGCGGTGACTGACAGCAAACATTAGATTCATCCGCACTGACGAGCTGTGCCGTTGCACAACACATGTACAGATAACTGTTCCACATATGACTGCAATCGCATGTTTCAAACAGAGATGGCGACAAAGAGGAAAAATCGCGGACTGCAGCTTTAAAGGTGCCGTAGAACATCTTTTTAAAAGATGTAATATAAGTCTAAGGTGTCCCCTGAATGTGTCTGTGAAGTTTCAGCTCAAAATACCCCATAGATTTTTTTTTTATTAATTTTTTTAACTGCCTATTTTGGGGCATCATTAACTATGAGACGATTTAGGCTGCGGCCCCTTTAAATGCTCACACTCCCCGCCCCTGGAGCTCGTGCTTGCCTTTAACAGCATAAACAAAGTTCACACAGCTGATATAACCCTCAAAATTGTTCTTTACAATTTTGGTTAAGTGTTTGTCATGCAGCATGTCTAATCGCCTAACTATGCTATTTATTTGGATGTTTACATTTGATTCTGAACGAGTTTGATGGTGCTCTGTGGCTAAAGCTAACATTACACACTGTTGGAGAGATTTATAAAGAATGAAGTTGTGTTTATGAATTATACAGACTGCAAGTGTTTAAAAATGAAAAAAGTGACGGCTCTTGTCTCCATGAATACAGTAATAAACGATGGTAACTTTAACCACATTTAACAATACATTAGCAACATGCTAACGAAACATTTAGAAAGACAATTTACAAATATCACTAAAAATATCATGATATCATGCATCAGTTATTACTACTCCATCTGCCATTTTTTGCTATTGTTCTTGCTTGCTTACCTAGTCTGATGATTCAGCTGTGCACAGATCCAGACGTCCTGCCCTTGTGTAATGCTTTGAACATGGGCTGGCAAATATTGGGGGCGTACATATTAATGATCCCGACTGTTACATAACAGTCGGTGTTATGTTGAGATTCACCTGTTCTTCGGAGGTCTTTTAAACAAATGAGATTTATATAAGAAGGATGAAACAACGTAGTTTCAGACTCACTGTATGTCATTTCCATGTACTGAACTCTTGTTATTTGACTATGCCAAGATAAATTAAATTTTTAATTAATATAGACTAATCATTTTGGGTGCTTGTTTATGCAAGAGATTATTCTACTAAGGAGCATGATCATAGAAATAAGCCACTGGCTTTTGAAAATTCCAATTTTTTTTATTTTTTTTATGGAACATCATGTTCAGATGTCTAATGTTACTAATTTTATAGGTTTCCACAGAAAGCATGATGGTAAGCTAAATATGTCAACAGCTTTAACCATTTATAAAGGTCTGTCTACAATATTAATACTTGTTACTATCTGCAAAATGTGAAAATAAAAAGCAAATTCAGATCAAAAATATGTTTCAACAAAATTCAACAATATCAAAAATTATAAATCAAAAACACATTGAATTGCTATTTTCTATTGCTAATGTAGTCTCTTCTTATTAAGACATTCACCAAATGCCTGTTGTGAATGTGACTCCCTCAAACATTACACCTTTGTTGCTGCAAAACAATAAATTATAAATCCCATATAAAATACTCCTTGGTCTGCATGGGGAAAAAATGGGTTATTGAGAAGACAAAAAATCTCTTAGTCTCTCATTTAGAGTCACTAATGGATTCCACAATGGATTCCAGGCGCTTTAATGACGAAAAAGCTGACTTGTTGTGAGAATAATAATGAGGTGTATGATCCCAACTGCAACAACCCTGACAACATCTTTTCTTATTTTTGGATCAATGAATTTCACTTGGTGTGTTCTGAGATGTCCCTATGAGGTTCTCAGTCCAAAAGGTCATTCTGAGCTCTGTGGTTATGCCACGTGAATAACAGTTAGAGTAACTGTCAGAATGTCATTGAAAGTGGTGAATAAATTCCTGAAGGCAAATTTGATTAGTAATCTTACGACCCCAAACTTTTGGATGATATGCTGCATTCACGCCACCTTGTAATTATCGTAATCTTGAGATGACAACTCATGACGTTGTATTCTGAGCTGTTCAAGTCTCGGAATAATGCGTTTCTATGGCACCACTATCAACATTGGTCAGGTGGTACAGCAGCCATGTGGTTCACGTGGGAGCTTTCAGAAAACTCCCAGCTTACAAACTGTAATTACGAGCTCTACGAGGACGTGAACACTTTTTACGAGTCAAAATATCGTAGTTACAGTATATGGCGTGAACCCTATAGTGTATGTGTACAAACACATTCAAAGTAATATGTTTCATTTTTTTATTGATTTTCTTTTTTTAGGGGGATGGGGTAAATGCGACCCAGACATGTTTTTGTGAGATTCAGCCGTTAGTTACACAAAATCAATTATTTGCATTTTGATGCAATGCCAGTGCGCAGCTCTTTCATGTGCGTGCTCTCTCACCTCCATCTGTTGTCTGCGTTCAGGAAGGTGCAAATCAATTGCTTGAGTGGAGGAAAGCAGACACAGTGTTCTGTGCTGTTCTCTTTCTCTAAATCCCTCCAGACTTCCTGCTGTGGTGAGACCTCAGCAGCAGCTTCATTGTGTAATGCAGAATAGCACACATTAGTTCTATTGTGATGCAATACATGTATTATGAAGAAAGAATGTGGCTTTCTTTCCTTATGTGAACCTTGCAGAAATGTTCTGGCCCATATATGCGGATGACAAGTTCTGACACTATATCGCATCCCATTTCAATCTTCCCTGAATGGCACGGCGGCGTCTGGTGCGATAGGTGAAAGCGAGCAGTCATTTAAACCATTCAGACTGCAGATCAGGTACTCAAAGCTGCAATTCATTGCTTCGCTCACACTTCAAAATCACTCCATTCAGTTGGTCTGAGGCATTTTACAGTAGAGCAGAAGGCCACTCTCGCTCACAGACTTACAGAAGACCGCAGTCACACGAGAGCCACTCATCTATAGAGGCAATCATGCTAGCAGAAGGTGGGGGAACAAAACTGTACAAAGTGTATTGTGGGCGATAACGGTTAGAGATGCTACACAAGCGCTCCTCGTCATCAGCGCTTTAGAACAGTTGATGGTGTGATATGGGTCGCTCGTTTTTCAGAAGCATCATGATTAAGCTGTCGGTAGATGATCCCACCCCCTCATTTTACCTTCATTTAAAGAACTGTAACGAAAGTATCACTTCCTTTAATGTCTCATGAGAGTCAGAATCAGAGCAATTCTTTTATTTCATAATTTAGTTTCTTTGCGTCATTGGTAAATTACAGGAATGAAAATGTGGCTTTATTGAGCGTAATATATTAAGAAGAGAGAATAGCAACATGTTGAGCACTGAAATTGCTTACATTGCAACAGGTTGTTTTTTAACACCCAGATTAAATCTTTAACAGCTAAATCTGGTTTAACGGTACGTTACAGGGAGTTGTCTGTGAATTAAACAGGACTAACAAGCGAGGCTTTATCCCACAATAACAACACTTGGGCTGAGTACGGCTCTTACATAGAAAGTTCAAGTGATTCAAGGGTCCTTCAAAGACAGAGATCCAGGTCCTGTTCCACTGCAAATCCATAATTTGTAAACATCCTCTTGGTGTTCGTAAAGACACAGACATACGTCCTATCTCAGATAAAACAGCAAAGTAATTATTCCTTTTCTTTTTCGACACAAATAGATTAAACGGATTCTGAGTTAAAAAATAAATAAATAAATTAACATCTGCAGACAGGAATGTTGTTGTCAAGACCAGTTAATTCGAGTCTGAGTCAGGACAGTGACCAGAAGAGAGTTGAGATCAAGTCAAGAGAGAGTCCAAATCATCCATGAAAGTTTAGAAAAGACCTTGAAAATTTTGTCTTGGACTCAGACTGGAGGACTAAGACCAAATCCTGACAGCAACATAGTGTCGGCCCAGATCTGGCCCACGTCTCGTCCTTGTGTAATCCACATGTACAAGATGTGTGCCGGAAAATATGTTCATAAACTCTGAATAGAGGACCAAAACCAAAACCATGAAAATTTAGTCTTGGACTCAGACTCAAGGATAAAGACCAAAACTATGAAAATATGTACATAAACTCTGAATCAAGGACCAAGACCAAAACCATGAAAATATGATCTTGGACTTGGGATCAAGAGTTAGCCATATAGTTTTTTTTAAGCCTGGTCATAACATTTCTCAGTAAGTTACTTAAACAGGTCTAATTTGAACCCCAAAAATTACCCTTTTGGCAAACTGCTAGTCTGACTTAGTGACTGTCTTTATGAAACTGGTCCCTGGTTACAACACTTGCATAAAGTGGCTAATTCCCTAAACAGTCGTTTTTGCACAGTATTTCAGCACTAAACACTATGTTATTATTCAATAAGCCACCACAATCCAGTTTAACCAGATGCTAAATGCACAAAAAATGCTGCAGCATCAGTATTGCCAGTACATGTCATTGATTTCTATGCAGATTAGGCATATTACAGATGAGCTTTGCTCACACAACTTGGTGCTTTTTACCAAAAGCTGCCTTGCAGAAAGCAGGTTTTACAGCCATGTTGACAATTACTCATCGAATGATAAAGAAAATCACTGTAATCCAGACAAGCACATTAGTCGAACACATTTGATTCAGCTGTCTGGATGTCAGTGGTGGAGTTCCAGAAAAGTACAGCAGCTATGTGTGCTCCCTCCACATCTTAACATTCAGAAACCATCCTCAAATTTGTGCCTGTGCTGTCAGCACAAGCGGTTTGGGCAATTTTGTGCTGGGTACTGATTTGCACTACTCTTGAATGGGTGCAAATACACCCAAATACACCCACATTACAAATAAACAGTGCTCTGTCAGGCACAAATCTACTTTGAAGTTGATTTTAACTCAAGTTTATTACTCTTGTCTTCCACTTGGAACCAACAAGAGGGCTTCCTGTCATTTGTCTCTGCTCGTTTTCCAACAGAACAACCTCATGTCCTCCCTAACTCCATTGCTCGCCAAAACATAAAGCACTGGGTCCACCATGCTGTTCAGACTGGATAGCCCTTGGGAGCAAGTGAAGGGTATATACATTGCTTGTTCAAAGAAGCAGCTTTGTTGTTCTCCAACAGAAAAGAAAATGATGGATCTTATCATCAGGAGGATGTGGTACGGTGCAAAGCAGAAAGAGAAAATGCCAATGACTCCAATTGACAAAAGCCTCACTTTGCGCTTGCCTTGCATGTCCACCCCTGTACTTTGCTGCACCTTGTTTGAGATCAAACAGTAGCATATTGTGAGGATCACCAGCGGTACGAAGAAGCCAACTCCGACCCGTATCAGGTTGAACATCGCAATGCGTTCTGTCATGGGGAAGGTCTCGTAGCAGCTCTGGTCGCTATCATCCAGGGGATCTTCCAGCTTGTCCAGGTACAGCACCAAACAGTGCAAGGCCATGACAGAAACGTAGACCAGCCCACTGATGATCCAGGCATAGCGCTGGCGCCGGAAGGCTTGGACTCTCAGAGGGAAGGTGATGGCCAGGCAGCGATCGATGGAGATGCAGCAGAGGATAAAGATGCTGATGTACTGGTTGGAGTAATAAAAGAAGCCAGCCATACTACAGAGTCCCTGGCCAAGGGTCCATTTGTGGTTGTTGCTTAAATAATAGATCCACAGAGGCATGGTAAGGATGTACAGGAGATCCGAGACGGACAGGCTGAGAAGGTAGATCCCTAGAATGTTCTTTCTGCAGATCTGCTGAATTATGGGGCCAATGGTGACCAGGCTGAACAGCAGTCCCAGGATGAAGGCGATGATGTAGATGGACATCAGCAGGTGACTTGCCGACGGGTTCATGACCACACATGATGAGTTGCTTGCATTGAATGTTGAGTTCATCATAATCTGCGTGCACAAAGAAAGCTTAAATTTAATTCATTGGTTACAGTTAGTGAATTCTACATGAAATGCCAATCATTTAAAATATTCAGAATTGCTGTATTTTCATTTATTCTCTGAAAAATACAGTCAAAAAAATAAACTCAACCATCAGATAACCACATATTACTTTCAAGCTGTCTTTAAAATGAAATTTACCACAGTCTTTGCATAATTTACTGTTGCATAGTTTAACTATATTATTTGTACTCAGACCTTGGTAACCACCACAAATACAACTATGGATGACTTTTTCCCTTACAAAAAAACATGTGTGCTTAATTTGAACGAATACTTTAAGTCTATTTTGATCATCATTCTGAATCCCATCTGGACAATATCTTTGACAAAAAAATTCAATTTTCTCAGCTTTTTGTTTAAAATGTTTAAACCCACATTCAAGTGTTGATAAAAAATGACGCATGAAGCTATAATAAAATGTTTTTAAAATTAGACAAAATATAGTTGAAGCTATAGTTTAAGTAGCCTATAAAAAAAAAAAAACCTAACTAGGAACTTAGTAGTATACTTAAAGTGCAAAATAATTTATAAATAGTAAGCTATAAGTGTGATGTTGTTCACTTAAAGAAAACTTACAAGTATACTTGCAGTATAAAACTATAGCCTACTAAACTACTAGTTTACTGAAAGTATACTTCATAAACTAAAAAGGTGATGATATGAAGAATTATAGACCTCACAACTGCCTTTTGTCTAGAAAATTAAGTAAAGTAGTTTTCCAACAATTACTTTCACTTTTAAATGGAAACTCTAGTAAAATCTGGGTTTAAAGCAGCCCACAGGAACAGAGTCGGCACAGTTGAAAGTGTTAAATGATTGTTTTTTTAGCTTTAGATAAAGGAGATGCTGTTATTCTAGTGTTGCTGGATCTCAGCACAGCTTTTGACATGATTGACCATAATATCCTTATCTCTCGCCTGGAACACACAGTAGTTTTAAAAGATATGGTCTTGAAATGGTTTAAATCCTTTGAAAGTGATAGATATTTTTCAGTCAATTATGGAAATTCAACATCCACTAAAAATGCCTTTTGTGGGGTGTACCACAAGGGTCTGTTTTATCTCCTACACTTTTTTTTCTTTGTATTTACTCCCGTTGGGCAGCATCTTTAGAAAGCATATGGAGTATCATTCCATTATTTCACTTAAACTGTATTTACCAAGGCACCCAACAAAATCTTTGGATTCTCTTTTAGCTTGCCTAAATGATGTTAAAAAGTGGATGAAAATTTGTTTAATGTTAAAGACAAAACAGATGGTCATTGTTTTTGGCCAGTCAAATGACTCTGTCAAGGTCCTTTTAGATTCGAGACCATTGGCACTGTAAAACGTTGGTACGAGATTTAGGTTTCTTTATATAGATGATCAATTAAAAATGGAAAAGCAAATTTGGTAGTACAGGCTTGCTTTTATAATTTGCGTCTCCTAGCAAAAAATCAAATGTAGACTTTGAAAGAGTCATTCATGCTTTTGTTTTATCACATTGTGATTTTTGTAATTCTCTATTGTGGCATCCCTGGCACAGCAATCTGTGCAAAATGCTGCAGCGAGGCTTAAAGAGGATCAAGAAATTTTAATCCATTACACCGTTTTTAGCAAATTTGTGCTGCCTCCCTGTTCATTTTAGAGTCAAATATAAGATTTTAATGTTTGTATACAAAGCTTCAAATAATCAGGCCCCCACGTACCTTACTAATCTGTTGATTCCTTATAATCCCCCCTAGAGCACTGCGGTCAGAAAACCAAAAACTCCTTGCAGTATAGGACAAATTGCCTTCAAAAAGGTAATCGTGCTTTTGCAGTTTTGGGACCAAGATTATGGAAAGAGTTGCCTTTATCTATTAGATCTACTACACCCTTATCAGTATTCAGGAGCTTTCTAAAAGCTCATTTAGTTCTGGAAGCTTACAACAATTAAAGTTTATGTGGTAAATTTGGTGTCCATGATAAAATGTGTACTACAAGTACTAAAATTGTAATCTACTAGTTTACTTAAGTTTACTAGTAATACAGATGCGGTACAAATGAGAAATGTATAGCTGCGCACTTAAAGTTACAATGATAGTACACTTAAAGTATACTAAATTGGACTTACACTGTAAAACTTTTCACTGTAAATTTACAGTAAATTTAGTAGCCACTTACTGTATTTTTACAGTACTACTTCTGTAAACAACATTTACAGTATAGTACTGTAATTACCTAATACAGTATCCTGCTGTAATATTATGTACTTTTACAGTATTATACTGTTTATCTACAGCTATTAACTGCATGTACACAGCTTTTCATACTGCACTTATATTTGTCATTAAATAATTAAAAATATACTTTTGTTTTTATGTTATGGCAAAGGAAATGGAAAGCAACATACTTTGAGTTTTAAAACTTTTATTATTATTTTTTTTTACAGAAAAAAAGCAGAGAATTGCAACCTTGAAAGGTCAACATTTTAAATGCACTCAACAGTTATCAATGAACAATACAGCAATCTTATTTACTTTTTCCAAATGTGGAGTAAAAACAAATAGTAGGCCTACAAGTTTTTCAGTACTGCTCCTTTTTTTGGGAAAAAAGAAAAAGTGTTGCCAGTCTTGGAAGTCACTTTCCCTTCTTGTTTCTTGAGCCGTGTTCATGGTTGATGTCAAAGTGCCTAAAAAAGCAGAAAAGAAAGAGAAAAAAGGAGAAAATATATATTGTGAATATATGCACCATAGCATTTTTGTGAACACAAGGACTCACAGCTAAACATATGATCTCAGTAATGTGTCCTGTTACACTTCAGAAAAGATGCCTCTTAAAATAATGCTTAAAATAATTGACAAAATAAAATCGTTTATTCACTGAATTCTTTGTCATAAACCTGATACACTTGAAAATAAGCATAACACTTACGTAAACAATGGAGCTACATCAGATGATTCAGCCTGAAACGGAAAAAAAAAAAAAAAAAAAGTTTAAAAATGGGGATTAAAATAATAAAATCGGGGGAATAAAATCAGGTTGTAAGAATAACATATGCTAAGGTTTGTCTATAACATGAACCGTTTGCTTATGAGGAACAAAAGTTAAACATTTCAAGATCAAATCATTCACAACAAAGTAGAAACGTGAACGAAAAGCTCAAAAAAAGACTGACTTACCGTATTCTCAGCCGAACAATCGTTTATCCATCTTCTTGACATAGAAACAAACGTTTTGATTAATCAGGCGGAAAATAACATCTCCGTCTTCTCAGCAGCGTTGTCCAGTCGTGACTCACGAACTGACGCTTCACAAGCTTAAAACTGCACACTATATTCACTCAAATATCATTTAATGATAACATTAAACCCTGAAGAGTCGACGTGAAGCACTAAAAGCGTTGGGACCGAAGCTAAGATGTATGCCTAGAAATTTGAAATGAGCGCGGGGAAAAAAAAAAAAAATCAGAATGCCTCTACAGTATTATACTGTATTATGAGTGAAACGGGCTGAAAACAGAAAACTATTGTATATTTACAGACATGCTGTAAAATTTACAGCATGTTACTGTTTTATGAAAATACAGTATAATGTAAATTTACAGTAAAGTTTTACAGTCCTAAGCAGTATTAAAATAGTACACTTACAAGTTTACTATTAGTGTATTGATATTAATATACTTACTATATGAAGTATACTTAAAAATACACTTAAACATACTCAAGTATACTTCATAAAATGAACTTGAAGTATACTTCTTTTTCGTAAGGGTTAATAGGCTATGCCTGAATTTACAACATTACAAAGTGGCTGCATTTAGTGTTGTAAAAACATGGTAAAGTTTCACAAGCATTATTAAAGCACACTGTACAGCTACTTGTCTATTTGCATAACAGATGCTGATCAGTCCTTTGAGCATGTGAAAGAGCGGTAAACTACTTACCTTTACGTTTTTAAAATTTGAGTTCTTGTTTAACTGTAATGCGGTTAACCGCAAACGTTGTCCCTGTTATTTGTTGTTTGTTGTTGATGTAGATAGTGATGTTTAAAAAGGTCCTTTCTATAAATAATCTGTGGAGTTTTCACGTAGTAATTGCAATGACGTGTGTAAAATGAATCTATTGAAAGGGTGACTCAGACTATGTGCTAATGAACTAGTCTACTCTCGTAAATGAGAGAATTTATATTGCACATCACACACATAACCAGAAATATTCTTAAAAACGCAGACTCCAGTTAATAACCACAAACTTCCTGCAAGTTGCATAACGTTTGTGGTTTGAGTGAGAAGAGAAAAACATATATGAAGCTCAAAACTTTGCCTTTTACGTATAGATGCAATGCAGCCGAGACCAACAGCAACGAGTCAGTGAAAGGGTCTTAGGTTAACACCTGCGCTTCAAATAAAATCCACTGCAGTATGAATGTGTCTTTCACTCACAATAGTTATTCTACCAGACACATGTGTTGTTTTATTTATAAGCTACCTGAAAAGGAAATTTCATTCATCTATTTACACACTACACTCCCCTAAAAATCAAGGTTCACAAAAGGTTGCACAGTCATTCTTATCAGAAATAACAGCTTGCGGGAAGCCTGGTAATTAATTAAAAACAAACTGGGTAACAAAATGTCATCCCAGTACTACTGTCTGTATGTGCCATGATTTTGATGGAGAATTAAACATGAAAAACAAAAAAAGCAAAGGTTCAAACTGGCCAACTAAACAAAACACTGATCACCGTAATGGCGACCATCAACATCTGAACCTCTGTTAATTCTTGTGTTTCTCTTTCCTTCAGTGATTCTGCTTGTTATCATCATGTGTCTTCAATGTTGGCAACTTCTTGGACGTCTGTCTGTTATTCAGATACTTTTGTTTAAATTTTACTTAAATTTTACTTGTTTTAAGGAATTAATTTGATTATCCAACTCAATTCTACTTGTTGAATTTAATTAATAATATTGCTTGTAATCTGTTGCCGAAATTTGATGGAGTAGACAGTATTACTTTTTACAGTGCAGTGCAATATAAACGCTCAAATACGACACAAATATTACCCAGATATCAGCTCAGAAGGATGAAAGTAATCTGTTAACTCTGTGACCAGAATTCTTTCCTTGTCTATTTGCTATATATTTTATGATATGTTGTTGATTTTGAAGGCAAAATGTCAAACTTGGTGTTAAACTTAATTTCACGGTTGAGCAAACCTGTTCTTTTGAACCGGCAGGGAAAGAAAAGTTTTTCGCCTGGACTGAGTGGGTTTATAATGAATTTAAGCCTCAAATCTGGTATTTCGAAAGGTTTCCAGCTGCTTTTGCCTACACAGATCTTTGACATCATCAATATTTGTCAGCAGAGCCTTTACATCTGTTCAAATGCTGCATATATACACATGCATTTTCTCCGATAACACGAGTGATGAGCCGTACACTTTGAATTCTCTCTGAAAGATGCTATTCATAGCATTTTACAATTTCCATAAGGTCCATGTCTGTGCTGCTCAATTAATTTCACAGCTAGACACTCCATCACTACCTGCACATTCCCTAGAGTTCATCTTAAAGGCTATTGCTCAGCTTGTTTTTAACCTTTGGAAAGTATTTTCACTTGTTGCTAGATTCAATTCAAGATACTGTTGCCGACTTATACAGCTGCCAGTCTCCACACATGAAGGGTTTGCAGCTCCTCAATTCTTGCTCTTCAGTGCAAGTCCTGGGAGAAATGCTAACACACCACAACCACAGTAAAAAAAAAAAAAACATGTTTTTCACCTCTTCATACAACAGGAAAAAACCTTTTAGCAACACATGCACTACTAATATCCTGTTCTTATTTCATCACTCTTAGTGTTGCTCATTATACTCCTAATCGTAAATATAAATATAAATGTAACTCATCTTGATTAATTTCTGCTACAGACATGAATGAATGGCAAACTGTCAGCTAATATTTGTAAATTTTCATCAAGCTTTATCTAAAGACCAAAATGAGACAGTGTTGGGCAAATGAGGTGGGCTCATTTGACATTTAACAAGGAAACAAACGACCACTCATGACACCAAAGCATCATGGAGGCAGATTTTGCACAGGAAAGCACCTCTACTCTCAGCTGCATGTACCAGTGTGATTTGTGTAATGTTAGCAGGCTTGTCCTAAGAACATGATGCCTAAAATTAAGTTTCATATAAACAGATCCAAATGGTTTAAGGCATAGTGCTCCTTTAAGTGTGAACTGAGTGTTTTCAGACACTTAACTGCATGTTAATTGCAATTAGATAAAAATGTATTATAGTTTAAATTTAGATTAAATGCAATTGGCTTAAAAGCTTTAGAGTGCTTTCTGACCCACTTAATTATAGGTCTGAAGTACATTTTTTTTTTTTTTTTTTTTTTATATGTAATTTCATCATTTTTTTGTCTTTGAAATAAACAAAGTGTACTGTCAAATGTGCTGACAAGAATTTATTTTAAACTAAAATATACTTGGTTGAAACTTGTATATCATGTATTTAAATATAGGCTTATTTGTAATTACACATTTGAAATGATGCCGTTGTTATTTAGTACATTTGAAATATAACTTTAATTGCAATATCAAATAACACTACAATAAAAATTATAATTTAGTATATGCGCTTTAGTATGTTAATCAACACATCACAGAACAGCACTTTTTTTTATTAAAACAATGATTTAAAATGTACTTTAAAAGATTTAATTTGACATTATTACAAAGTGCACTATTTACACTGGAAAAAAAAAAAAAAAGAATTGTTGGTTTAACTTAAAAAAGTAAGTTCCCTGGTTAAAATTTTGAGTTCACTAAAATTAGGTATGCACCGATATTAAAATTGTGACCAATAACCGATAATTGAAAGCCGATAACCGATATATTGGCTGATAAACCTAAATCCAACATTTTATATAATTTTTGAGAGCCTGATTACAAAAAACAAAAGTCTCACCAAAAATGCCATGTCCCAAGCACACAATTATAATGATGTTATATTATATCATTATGATTTTATGTAGCCTAATGACAGATTTGCACTGCACGTTACACTTAACCTAACTGTATTTTCCTTTTTGAAGTGACTCCAATCATATTTCAAGCAATTCAAAACCATCATGCTAAACTTCAGAGACGGATCGGAAGTGTCTCAGCTGAAGAAAATGAGCCATTATTTATTGGCTTTAATATATCAGCTAAAATTTCCAATACCGATATATCGTGTATCCCTAATTGAAATTAAAAATTTGAGTTAATACAATGAAGGCAATTGGTTTAATCAACAGAAACTCAAAATATTATGTTATGTGAACCACATTAATTAAGTTGATCTGATAAAAAGAAAAAATATTGTGATAAATCATGAATATATTTTTTTACAGTGTACTCTTGAAAGTGGCCTTTTTTATTATTTATGTTATATTATCAGCAAGTACATTTTTTAAAAAGTACATTTTTCATCCAAAAATGAACATTCTGTCATCATTTACTCCTCAAGTTGCTCCAAACCTGTATACATTTCTTTGTCCTGCTGAAGATATTTGGAAGAATGTTTATAACCAAGCAGATCTCTACTGTGGTAGTCAATGGGGGGCGAGATCTGCTTGATTACAAACATTCTTCCAAATATCTTCTTTTGTATACAGCAGAACAAAGACATTCATACAGGTTTGGAACAACTTGAGGGTGAGTAAATGATGACAGAATTTACATTTTCGGGTGAACTATCCCTTTAAGCACACTACCCTCTACAATTGAACTGATGCTCTTATGGATCTGAACTCTAAAAATAGCTGAAACAGAGTACACAATAAGTGGTTGCAAACAAAGACATGTAAAACATTTAAGTTCCAAGAGCTTTTTAAAAATGCAGTGTATTCACAGACATCTGCTTCATTCAAGAGATCTTGAGTTCTTAATGGGTTTCTTAATCTGCCAATATCAAACACAGCCGTACTAACAACATTAGCTGCTATAGTGATTGTCCTACCAGTGGTGCATCATGCTTAAATTCAATTCAGGTCTAACTGACCAACGGTTTTTAAGCAACGTGTGCAATTCACCCTACCCGTGTAAAACAGAGGAAAAAAATCGATAACTGGGTAACCTGAGCACACACTCTCAAAGCTTCAAAGAAGACTTTTAGATGTCGAATTAGATTGAACCAGCAAATACACAACAGTCTCCCATACAATACATTAATAATTGAAAGCTGCATCACACACAGCCTCCCCTCAGCTCTGCTGTGAATGACGATAGTGCCGAATAATCCTAAAGGTTATAAGCGATGATGATGTGCTGATTCATTTGTTGTGAAGTCTATGCAAATGATACTGTCATTTCACAGTCCAATTTACGTCACCAACTAAGTGGGCAATGTGGTGTGCACATTTAGGCTATAGGATGTGGTTGAATTTTAGATCACGATTCGCCAAACAGAAACTGCACGTTATTTACTGTTGCTAAAATGTAATCTTCACTTTAAAACTTAAGAAATGAATAATTAACTCCCACCGGACCCCACCCCAACATATGCCGTGTATCTCTGATGCTCTGACGCTTTTAAACGTCAAACATGACGATGTTTTTGGTTTTGCACCTGCAGACACACACCAGAAATTACAGGCCAAGAAATGAATTTAAACCAAAAACACATAATCCAAACCACAAAAAGGGACTCTACCCTAGAAGTTTAGCGAGGAAAATCTCAGGTACTTTACTTTAAAATTTTCCAAGTACAGAACTTTTGACATGAAAATCCCATAACAGATCAAGTGAGTAATGAAACACATGGTTTGATTTGTGTTCCTACTGACTCCCTTGTGAAAAGGAAGTACAATGTAGCATTTTTAAAAGAGTATTTATTACAGACATAATATACTTATTCCAAATTAAATGTCATTTTTTTCGCACACTTAATTTCATGTTATGATTTAACTGCGATTATAATTATACAATTACATTAAAATGTATTAACCTTAAATGTAATATCAAATAACACACTACAATTAAAATTATAATCAAGTACTTTACATGTTTAGTCAACACATCAAAATAAGTGTACTGCGAGAAACGTTTATTAAAACAGCAAACATTTAAAATGGACTTTAAAGTAAAACTTTTAATTTGACATTATAGCAAAGTGGACATCTGCCGTTCTCAAAAAATATATATTTTTAATATTTGAAGTTGACTACAAGTGCACAGTCAATACAATTAAGTGCACTTCATACAGCTGCTGAAAAACATTTAAAAACAGTGGCATTCTCTTAAAGGAACATCGGTTGTTTTCACTGCGTGTTTTTACTATCAAATTGCATGTTCAGGGTTCAATAAAGCAAAGGCCACAAGATGGTGCGCGTTAGTGATTGTTTTGTTATGTTTTAGGGATGTTCTAACAGATTTTTTTGCTCTTAAAATGTTAGCAATAGTATTATTCAAAATATCAGTATGTTATTTTCAGACTTTTGTCCAGAAAGGAAGGGACAACGCTGGATTCCTCAGTAAGCAGTTACTGTACAGTATTGATAAACACATAATCTACTTTAATGGAGAGTTCCTGTCCATTTCCTTTACCTTAGCTTACATAATGTGTTTACACTGCTTTGTTTTTGTTTTGCTATTGTAATTACAGGTTTAATGAGCACCCCTGAGGTTCAAGCTAGTGGTCTGGAAAGAAGAGTGGTGGACTGCAACTCCTGTCAGCCACTCTGAATGGCATAATCACTCCCTAGCCAACTCCCATCCTGAGGCATCCTGTGAACATGTTGAAAGTTATGTCAGCGTTACTCTGTGCGTTCGCTCGGTGGCTGATATGAGACTATGAGGTTAAAATAGCTGATTTCTCTGGATTTAAAAATTGTTGGAAAAATTTGTAATATTGTGAGTACACGAGTCAACAAAATATATAACGTTGTTCGGTAACACTTTATTTTAGGGTCTTTTAAAGGGATAGTTCACTCAAAAATTACCCCCAGCGCATCCAAGATGTAGGTGACTTTGTTTCTTCAGTAGAACACAAATGATGATTTTTAACTCCAACCGCTGCCGTCTGTCAGTCAAATAATGCAAGTGAATGGGAACTCGAACAATAAGAGTCGAAAAAACTTGCATAGACAAGTCCAAATTAAACCCTGTGGCTCGTGACGACACACTGATGTCCTAAGACATGAAACGATCGGTTTGTGCGAGAAACTGAACAGTATTTATATAATTTTTACCTCTAATACACCGTTGGACATCAATGTGTCGTCACGAGCCGCAGGGTTTAATTTGGATTTGTCTATGCACGTTTTTTCAACTCTTATTGTTCAAGTTCCCATTCACTCCCATTAGTTGACTGACAGACGGCAACGGTTGGAGTTAAAAATCATCATTTGTGTTCTACTGAAGAAACAAAGTCACCTACATCTTGGATGCGCTCGGGGTAAGCAGATAAACATCAAATTTCATTTTTGGGTGAACTATCCCTTTAACTAGTTTCTTATTAGCTTGCATATTACTAGAATATTGGCTGTATATTAGTACTTATTACCCAGACAGCAACATAGTGTGGCCCAGATCTGGCCCACTTATGGTATATGTGGATTACACACGGACCAGATGTGGGCCGGATCTGGGCCGACACTATGTTGCTGTCTGGGTAAGCAGATATTAATGCCTTATTCTGCATGGCCTTATTCTGCTTTCTTAATCCTACCCAATACCTAAACTTAACTACTATTAATGAGCAGTAAATTAGGAATTTATTGAGGGAAACGTTGTAATTAATAGTGAATATGTGTTCCCTATACTAAAGTGTTACTTATTGTTCTAGTGGTTTTTGGATACTTTAATCCAAAAATCTTACATATTGTGCCTTTAAATCAATGCAGAGACATATGACCCAAAAAAACACGATGGGTTAGGCAGTAAGGAGATAAATTTAAAAATCTATTGGGGGTTGGAACTGTGCACTCCACTTATGATATAAAATGGCTGCCATTAGAGCCATTAAAACATTTTGCTTTTATTCTACATATATGATGGAAACAAATTTGGTAAAAAGTTTATTTCTTGAAAAGATTATTTTTAATAACTACTAATTAATGGAAAATTAATGGAATTAAGTAAGATGCACTTTTTTATAATGTAAAGGGTTGATACAGAGCCTTGAGACACAGCTTCAAGTCTTTTTAATAATACATTACACACGCATTAAAAGACATTAAGTTATGTCTCCAAACTCTGCATCAACCCTGTTACCATCATATTTTGCCCCCTTTCCAGTACTGTTCCATTGATTACTAATTGTTAAAACTATCATAATTACAACATCATTCTTTCAAGAGCTCTTCAAAGACAAGCCAAAAGTCTGATCTTTTTCTGCCCCTCATCTTATGGTTTGTTATTATCGTCAGTAGCGAATCTTAAAATGTCAACCCTGTTACCGCATAATTTTGTAAGTGAAAGCAGTTATTTATAGAAACATCAGCATTGAATTCTAAAACACACCTCGTATTTTAATGATATCATAATATCAAAATAACTGTCAACAATATACCTTTAAGAATGTATAATTATCTCCCATAATGCTTTGCCACAATGCAATTTATTAAACATTGTATTTTTGTACATACTATCAGACAAAAAAAAAAAAAAAAAAACTTTCAAATCTCTTCATCGTACTTGAAGTGGCACCCATTTCTTTGAATGTGCCAAATACGTATCCAAGTGTTGTAAACATTTTAAGTTACTAGGATCAAGTCTCTGACAACTGCACTGCTCAAGTTACTATCTATAGCAGACTGTCTAACCCTCTGATTTTATCTCATTTATACCCACATACGCACGCACACACTCATTCTCCACTATAAGTTCATGTATTGAAACCAGCCCAGAAAAGAGAGAATCTCACCTGCAAATCAACACAAGAAATGATAAAATGTTCTCCTCCAATTCCACCAGTGTCCACCCAATCCTAGCGGTGTAACTTTACAAGCTCAGCCCCAGAACCTCCTCAAGTCCAGCTGCAGTCCCACGTGAGCTCTGAGAAAAGAGTATCTCAGACATGAAGGGGGTTGTCATGCACTTCAGTATCGCTTCCTGCCCGGAGATGATCAAAAGTGACCCTGTGAGAGCAGGTTCGGCCGCTGAGTGGATGGAGAGGAGATGAATTGAGAGGGAGAAAGGGGAGGAGAGATAAAACATTTCTCACACATGTTTACAGGAAGATGCTAGGCTAGGACTTGTGGAATTTTTTTTTTTTTTTGAGCTGCATGTGATGGAGAACCACAATGAGTAAAAGCTTTTTCCAGACACGGTAGTGAACAGCAGAAGATGACAAAGTTCCACTGAAGGTACAGTTTGTTTCAGACGTCTACACAATGCCACAACTTCCTGTTACACAAAACAGAAACTACAGTCTACATGCTCTCTGCACTTGCCATAATGGAATAAAATCATAATTTGCATTATGAGCACTTAGTCATTTTTTTTTTTTTCCCCCAGATTTTTTCCAACATCAGTATAACCTTATTAGAATCAAAGTTTAATTAAATCCCCCCACCACCACCACCTCCACCCCCTCAAAAGCAAAACCACCTATTGTTTCTCAGTCTGAGGCATTCTGGGAAATCTGAGATTTCTTTGAAATGAAGTTAAACCTATTCTCTTAACTAATTATTTAAAGGTGATGTTCCACTAGGAAATGTAAAGCAGTTCTCTTATTTTTGATTAAAAAAAAGGTATAGGCTTCACATTTCTCTAAAGGTGTTTTGACCTTTCAATGAATTTCATACATTATTGACTACAACTGAGCCAGTAATGAGAAGGATTGAGACTCGTATAAAAGACTTATTCTAATATGAGTACACACTGTTTTGAGTTCATTACAGCATTACTTTGGTTCATGCTTCTTGTTTCTCCTGGTTTGCAATTTCATTCATTTCACTGATTGACTGATTTCTAGAGTACAGAGAGGTTTCTGAATTACTTCTCACATTTGTCCCTGGTTTTTACAGATAAGGCTTAAGCCTAGTTTCAGACTAAAATGCATGTTTGAGCTGTTTTAACTGAAAGCAACTTTTTAAAATTTAAATTTCCTGATAATTTACTCACCCCCATGTCATCCAAGATGTTTATGTCTTCCTTTCTTGAGTTGAAAAGAAATTAAGTTTTTTAAGGAAGACATTCCAGGTTTTTTCTCTATATAGTGGACTTCACTGGGGTTCAACAATGCAGCTTCAAAGGACTCTACACAATCTCAGCCGAGGAATAAGAGTCTTATTTAGAGAAACAGTCATTTTCTTAAAAAAAAAAAAAAAAAAAAAAAAAAAAAGGAGAGAATCCTCACGCATGTCGGTTTTTCTCGTCATAGACGCGAGTTTGCCAATGACAGGCATCAGACGCCCGTCTCCTCACAGCAGATCATTTGTGTGTGTGTGACGGATGGATTCCCGCCAGTGTTTTGACTACTTTGCACATTTTATAAGCTCTTCACGAGTTCCCAGCTGGCCAAAATACCATCACATGCAGGCTACGCACCGCTACACACACACAACGAGCGCATTTACCTCAGCAAACAGCATTGTTTCGGATGTTCGGTAAGTTCCGTCTCAAAATAGGCAATACATCATAAAATCCGACCAATCACGTTGTGAATGTATCCCTATAAGGTTCGGTATCTTTTGGTTCGGTGATAAAATTGCCAATCTGAACGCTAATCGGATCAGGCCTTTTTTTTTTCTTCTTTGGTCAGGACCAAATTAACCAAACGAACTGAACTATAAGTGTGAACGCACCCTAAGTGCAAAGACTAAGTCAAACGATGTTGGACGATGTTGAATTTGAAGGAGAAAATGAACGTGTGACCTCTCCGACGTAATGTGTGGCGCATCGCAGAGCTTGTGCAAGACGAGTATTTGTGTTTAAAAAGTATTTACATTTTTATTTTTGTTTTAGAAAATGGCCAATTGTTTTGCTAGATAAGACTATTTTGGAATTATCAACGGAGGCTTGGGATGAGATGCATAACAAATTAGTCCAACACAAGAGTGTTTTAAGGACTAAAAACCTGACAAATGTCTTGAAATACATCAGAAAAATGTCTTGAGGTGTGGTAACTGTAGCATAAATAATATTTGACTGTGGGCCATTGAATTCTTAGAAAATAAAGCACACCTGAGGTGTAATGCAACGGCCTGGAGTCAATTATTCCTTACATAATGTTAGTTTGAGCTTTCACTTATGGGTTCAAAAGAGGTTAAACTCTGTCAGCAGTATTTGTGGCATATTGTTGATTATCACATAAAATGATTTTGACTGGTTTATTAGTCTGTAAAAAATGTTTTTACAATAATGCACTAACAGCTGAAGTAGGTCTATAGTGACAAGATACTGGAGCAGAAAAAATTGAAATGCAAACACATTCATCTTTATACACTACATTCATTAATCACACCTTTGATTGATATGGACAATTAAATTGTTAATTTTAATAGTAATTATATTTCAAAATGTGACCACATTAAAATCCTGTAACATTTCATTCAGGAAGTTTGAAACATCTGCACTGCTGTTCAAAAGTTTGGGGTTGAATTAATACAACGCCATCGTTACTGTTTGTATTACTGTAAATGCAAGAAGATCCAGAGCTGAAATTCAGATATGGTAATGGGCATATCCTTTCCGACATGCACTGTAAGTGGTAGATCAATCACAACAGACCGGGCCATCTGACCAACCTGAGCAGAGTAGGCTCTCGGAAACGGGCTCCATGAGACACTTGAAATTACTTCACGACTGTTAAAAAAGTACACTCTATATCAGTGGTGTCCAAACTCGGTCCTGGAGGGCCGCTGTCCTGCAGAGTTTAGCTCCAACCAGCTCCAAAACACCTGCCTGGAAGTTTCTATATGCCTAGTGAGACCTTGATTAGCTGGTTCAGGTGTTTAATTGGAGTTGGAGCCAAAATCTGCAGCACAGCGGCCCTCCAGGACCTAGTTTGGTCACCCCTGCTCTATACAGTATGAGTAGTATGAATTAAATTCTGACATACTACATCCACATTACTGTCACGTGACATACCAGTTTCAATTGGGTTGCTTCACTTCCATTCATAAATCCCCTCCTGTGGCCTTGTGCGATAGTAAAGTGTCCATCGAATGCACACTTCAGAATCTCGACGGAAGTAGTAGGTCATCTGGGGACTTTTCCCCTATCGTGTTTCGAATACTATGTATTCGGACAAATCATTTTGGTGTAGGCTACTGTTTTGCATACTGTATAGTAGGGAAGTATTTGATTTCGGACACAAAGTAACGAATCGTTTTCAGACTGAGGTGAGGTGATGCTGCAATGTAGTGCGGTTCATTTGAACATATGTGAACGCTGCCATCCGAACCCTGATGCTCACCAAACAAGCGGAGAGAGACCGCTGAAAAGATGGAACTCTGGTGCGGTTCGAATGATATATAACCGCAAAACGGACCAAAGACATGTAAACGAACCAAAAACAGGAAGACCAGACCCTAAAAAGGAGAGAATCCTCACGCATGTCAGTTTTTCTCGTCATAGACGCGAGTTTGCCAATGACAGGCATCAGACGCCCGTCTCCTCACAGCAGATCATTTGTGTGTGTGTGACGGATGGATTCCCGCCAGTGTTTTGACTACTTTGCACATTTTATAAGCTCTTCACGAGTTCCCAGCTGGCCAAAATACCATCACATGCAGGCTACGCACCGCTACACACACACAACGAGCGCATTTACCTCAGCAAACAGCATTGTTTCGGATGTTCGGTAAGTTCCGTCTCAAAATAGGCAATACATCATAAAATCCGACCAATCACGTTGTGAATGTATCCCTATAAGGTTCGGTATCTTTTGGTTCGGTGATAAAATTGCCAATCTGAACGCTAATCGGATCAGGCCTTTTTTTTTTCTTTGGTCAGGAGTCAGGACCAAATTAACCAAACGAACTGAACTATAAGTGTGAACGCACCCTAAGTGCAAAGACTAAGTCAAACGATGTTGGACGATGTTGAATTTGAAGGAGAAAATGAACGTGTGACCTTTCCGACATAATGTGTGGCGCATCGCAGAGCTTGTGCAAGACGAGTATTTGTGTTTAAAAAGTATTTACATTTTTATTTTTGTTTTAGAAAATGGCCAATTGTTTTGCTAGATAAGACTATTTTGGAATTATCAACGGAGGCTTGGGATGAGATGCGTAACAAATTAGTCCAACACAAGAGTGTTTAAGGACTAAAAACCTGACAAATGTATTGAAATACATCAGAAAAATGTCTTGAGGTGTGGTAACTGTAGCATAAATAATATTTGACTGTGGGCCATTGAATTCTTAGAAAATAAAGCACACCTGAGGTGTAATGCAACGGCCTGGAGTCAATTATTCCTTACATAATGTTAGTTTGAACTTTCACTTATGGGTTCAAAAGAGGTTAAACTCTGTCAGCAGTATTTGTGGCATATTGTTGATTATCACATAAAATGATTTTGACTGGTTTATTAGTCTGTAAAAAATGTTTTTACAATAATGCACTAACAGCTGAAGTAGGTCTATAGTGGCAAGATACTGGAGCAGAAAAAATTGAAATGCATACACATTCATCTTTATACACTACATTCATTAATCACACCTTTGATTGATATGGACAATTAAATTGTTAATTTTAATAGTAATTATATTTCAAAATGTGACCACATTAAAATCCTGTAACGTTTCATTCAGGAAGTTTGAAACATCTGCACTGCTGTTCAAAAGTTTGGGGTTGAATTAATACAACGCCATCGTTACTGTTTGTATTACTGTAAATGCAAGAAGATCCAGAGCTGAAATTCAGATATGGTAATGGGCATATCCTTTCCGACATGCACTGTAAGTGGTAGATCAATCACAACAGACCGGGCCATCTGACCAACCTGAGCAGAGTAGGCTCTCGGAAACGGGCTCCATGAGACACTTGAAATTACTTCACGACTGTTAAAAAAGTACACTCTATATCAGTGGTGTCCAAACTCGGTCCTGGAGGGCCGCTGCCCTGCAGAGTTTAGCTCCAACCAGCTCCAAAACACCTGCCTGGAAGTTTCTATATGCCTAGTGAAACCTTGATTAGCTGGTTCAGGTGTTTAATTGGAGTTGGAGCCAAAATCTGCAGCACAGCGGCCCTCCAGGTTCTAGTTTGGACACCCCTGCTCTATACAGTATGAGTAGTATGAATTAAATTCTGACATACTACATCCACATTACTGTCACGTGACATACCAGTTTCAATTGTGTTGCTTCACTTCCATTCATAAATCCCCTCCTGTGGCCTTGTGCGATAGTAAAGTGTCCATCGAATGCACACTTCAGAATCTCGCCGGAAGTAGTAGGTCATCCGGGGACTTTTCCCCTATCGTGTTTCGAATACTATGTATTCGGACAAATCATTTTGGTGTAGGCTACTGTTTTTGCATACTGTATAGTAGGGAAGTATTTTATTTCGGACACAAGTTAACGAATCGTTTTTAGACTGAGTTGAGGTGATGCTGCAATGTATATGAGGAAAAAAAGTGTTTTTTGATATTGGATGCATGTAAACCTATTGTAGGAGACATCCAAAACAAATTACACAGTAAAATCCCCAGAGTTAAATCAACTCTGCTCAGAGTACATATAGTCCCTCTCTAAATAGTGTTAAAGTAACACTGAAGCAGAGTTAAAGTTAATGAGATAATTAAGCAATTAATAAGGCTGTGACTGAAGTCAATTGTAGTTCTTGTGTTTCTCTTTTCTTCAGTGATTCTGCTTGTTAACAGCAGGTGTTCATCACTAATCCACAACCATTATTTAATTAATTGCTTAATCATCTCATTAACTTTAACTCTGCTTTAGTGTTATTTTAACACTATTTAGAGAGGGACCATATGTACTCTGAGCAGAGTTGATTTAACTCTGGAGATTTTGCTGTGTAGGAACCTTTAAAACAGCATAACAGGCATTTTACACAGATGATTTAGACAGCTTTACAGCTCAACACTTTTGCATTTTTGTATAATGGTATAAGAATTAATATTTGAAACCCTCTCGAATGCCTTTCTCCATTGTAAGTGCATTACTCAAACTTGCTTTTTATAAATTGAGGAAGTTATTTTCTGTGTGCACAGATGCTATCAAACCGTTTTGAACCTGGAAGTTCTCCATGTATTTTTGTTTATCATTCTATCCTTGTTTCTGCTAGATTCTTCTGAGAATCAATCAGGGAAAGAGGATAAAAAGAATTCAACATGACTCAAACATCAGAATTCAAGAAGATTCATTTAAACAGATTTATGTATCACCATGTTTATTATATCTACTGGAAATGCTCAGACATTCCCTTCCACAAACTACATAATAATTTCTAAGGTTACATGTGTACAAAACAGTCCTTCATAGCAATAAGTTTAAAGCAAACCTAATTCTCAGTGACATGCAGCCTAATGCTCAGGTCTAGGGTCAGTTAGGAGTAATAATACACCACCAGTACAGCTCCACTAGTGAAGATCAGTTGAACTAGCCCATTGCTGATCTGAGAACAGTCTAGGTAGTCTCTGTGCCCTTCTTATCAGTCAGACATTATCAGTTATTATAAGATGATGTTCTTTCTCAGAGGAAACATCACCCTAACTGATGACAAGATTCTCAGTAATATGTAAAAATAGATCTGAAACTAAAGTTGACAAAAAAAAAAACAAAAAAAAACTCCAGTCACTAAATCACTAAATCATGACTGATACATTTCTTTTGAATGCAAAGACCACGTCAGACCTGGGGATTCATAGCTCAGTCTGTTGACGTATGTCTGTTGTGTATGATGAACTACGGAAGAGTCATGATAGTTGACTAGTTGATTAGTGAGGTTGACTAACTTATTTGATTTTCTCTGTTATTCAATTTGCAGTTAAGTTGTTGCCGAAATTTTGTGGGCAAAAAAGGTCCATTATTTATTGTCAATAGCATAGAGATGTATGAAGATGCAGTCACTTTCAAACCAAGCAGCTTTCTGTTGTTCACGTGACCAACATAAACCCGATAGGAATCTTCTTGGGGGACAAAACTCCTAAATCACATGAATTACTAATTAAATGACTGGATTTCACCCATGGCATTTTGCAGAGCATCTAATGTAAATGTAAACGCACCTTTAGACAGTTTAGACCATAAAAACCATCTCAGAAAAGCTGTGTCTTTTAATTCATCGCATTCAAAGCACCGCTGTCAGAAAATACACATTCAGAGGAAAGTCTCTGGCCATTGTGTCACATCTCGCAACGTCCTCCAACAAGTGTTGAGATTTTAAAATACTGTGCTGAGTTAAAAAATAGTTAAACTTTTATAAACACACAATCTTGCATTTAATTCTCTTCCATTTTGTTTTTGAATACAAGAACATGTCCTCTTAAATGTGCAGTCACATTTGGCAATTCCAGTCGGAAGAGAGCATCCCTATGGCCTACTCACTCTGAAGGGCAGAACATAACGGATCCATAAGATCCATTATCTATTGTCAATAGTGTAGCAATGTGTTGTCAGAATGTGTTGCCACATGGGCAGCGCTCCAACATACAGGGGTGCATTTCCCATTCAATGACGTACCTTACTGCATAAGCACCATAATATGATGGATCATTGTAGAAACTAACTAGCTAGGGCACCTAGCATGCAGCATGTCTAATCGCGTAAGTATAGTATTTATTTGGATGTTTACATTTGATTCTGAATGAGTTTGATTGTGCTTCATGGCTAAAGCTAACATTACACACTGTTGGAGAGATTTATAAAGAATGAAGTTGTGTTTATGAATTATACAGACTGCAAGTGTTTAATAATGAAAATAGCGACGGCTCGTCTCTGTGAATACAGTAAGAAACGATGGTAACTTTAACCACATTTAACGGTACATTAGCAACATGCTAACGAAACATTTAGAAAGACAATTTACAAATATCACTAAAAATATCATGTTATCATGAATCATGTCAGTTATTATTGCTCCATCTGCCATTTTTTGCTATTGTTCTTGCTTGCTTACGTAGTCTGATGATTCAGCTGTGCACAGATCCAGACGTGCCTGTCCTTGTCTAATGCCTTGAACATGGGCTGGCATATGCAAATATTGGGGGCGTACATATTAATGATCCCAACTGTTACGTAACAGTCGGTGTTATGTTGAGATTCGCCTGTTCTTCGGAGGTCTTTTAAACAAATGAGATTTATATAAGGAGGAGGAAACAATGGAGTTTGAAACTCAGTGTATGTATTTCCATGTACTGAACTCTTGTTATTCAACTATGCCGAGATAAATTCAATGTTTAATTCTAAGGCACCTTTAAAGAAAATTTGCCTGTGAACACTTTATAAATACAATATAAGTAGGTCTAAATCCAGGTGATTACTTATATCAATGTTATATATTGTAATATCATCCACCCCTAAAACGTGTATTGTTTTTGTCACCGTTTATTTAAAAACATCCAATTATGCAGAATATAAGATGGTAAATATGTAATTGATGAGTTGTGAAGACAATACATAAAATAATACCCTGTATATTTTATTGTTATTTTTTTCCCAAAATTCAACATACTGACACAAAATAATAACTGCATATTTAAGTTTCGCTTCCTGGAGTCGAGTTGTTTTTTGACATGTTGCTGTAACGAACTGAGGACTACTTGTTTCCTGTCGTTTTGCTTTATTTGAGGTTTGATAAACTGCAGGTTCCCTCATATGTCAGCATATTATGCCCAATATCTATCTATGCCATGATCTTTTTAAGTCCACATGTCAGTTTTACAAGAAACTATGCTTCTAACCACAGCTCGAGAGCTATAAATCCAACTATGTTAGTTTGTGACGCTGTCTGCTGCTCATTGGAATTATGGTTTCGGGAAACTACAAATCGTTCAACTATGTTGGCAACGTTCGAACTTGCAACCGTTAGCTAAAGTTGCTTTTGGGAAATGCACCCCTATATATATCGCAACTGTGCCTCCGGCAACCAGAGTTTGAGTCCCAGCTTGAGGTCCATGCCTATCCCACCCCCCTCTCCCCACCCCATGCTTTCCTGTCTGATCTGTACTGTCCTACCAAAAAAAGTCAAAAATATATATATAAAAAAAAAAAAACAATGTATGAAGCACTGCTCACACAGAAGTCACTTTCAAACTTTTTCTGTTGGAAAACCTGGCAAATCTGTGTGACAATCTCAAAATCTTTCACCCTCATGCAAGATTCCTGATTTTGTGGATTCCTTATGAAATGACTGGATTTGGCTCATGAAAATTTGCTAAACAGTGGTAAATGTGACTGCACCTTAAGAAAGATGTACAATTGTGTGACGCGAACCCAAAACCAGTCAAATTAAATAAGGGTTTCCTTAAAACAGATTGGCCGAAATTCTTTCGCACAGGCCTACAACAAACAGTTCGACTTTGCGCCTGTGCAGGGATCCAAACAGTTCTTTTTTTCGACCTTAATATCTGCATCTCAGAAACACATCATCGCCAGTCCTCTGGCTGAAGGAGGTCAGAGCTCAGAGGGCCTGCTGTTGACCACCAAAGACACACGAAGCTACGCTTTCATACAGAGGGCTACATAACTACCTCCATCCTACGCTCGTGGTGCACTAAAAGTTGCTAAAGTTCTGGCAGGTTCTATTCATTCCTCTCGTCCGGCATGTCGGTTTATTCTTCAAAGGATGCTAACGCGCTCTGTCAGCCCCTGCATATCAGCGTCCTCCGCGCCCTCCAGCTCGTCGTCGTCGGACGCAGGTGGCGGGGGCACCAGGTGAGGAGGGTAGGGCAGCGTGTGGTCACGGGCGTACTGCTGCCAGCGGCTGTCGTCGCTCTCGTGGGTTATGTAACGCTCCCCGAGCTTTGACTCCAGCTCTCGGAGGTCCAACCAGGTCTGGTAATCCTGAAAGAGCAGACGGGGGAGGTGGGGGAGGGGGAGAGCACGTAAGGAGATGATAAAGACAGAAGGGCGCCACTGCTAATGATGATCCATTTTGTTTTGCGGTGTCTAAAAGCGCTTTACTTAGGGAGCTTATTTGTCCTTAATGTAATTTGCTCCTCAAACATAAAACTCTCTTTTACAGCAAATCCATACTTAAATTTTGTCATCTCACCCTTGTCTTTTTTTCCTCTGCTTTTAACATAATTACTGACCTTTTTTCAAATATTCGTGTGAATATAATATAATATAATATAATATAATATAATATAATATAATATAATATAATATAATATAATATAATATAATATAATATAATATAATATAATATAATATAATATAAAGGAATACTTGATCTTGATTGGTCATTACATTCATCACTGATGTATTTCTGAAAAATGACCATTGTCCATAGCAACATTATCAAACTGACTGCTTATCCAGGCAATTTCCTACATAGTTTCCTACATACAGCTGTGCTTGTTTCTCCATCTCTACAAGTAAGGAAATAAAAAATGTTCAAATAAACACTGTGTTAGTCTCCTAAACATTCTATCAGGGTTTATTTTAAGTTGACAACTGACTGTTTGTGCATCATCCCATACAAACAGTATGTAAATAGCACAATTACAACAATTGTAATAAATAAATCTAAAATATAATAGATAAAATTATAGTAATAATTCTGTAATTTATAAGAAATAATTTATTAAAATGTTTTCAGATGTTTTCTTGTTTATAACCAGAAAATAGTGAAAAAAAAAAAAAAATTGTAACTGTATTTAGGCATGCCTTAAATTTTAGCTAGAGGGCTGATAAAGGTCCAAACATCATAATATATTATTTTAAAATGAGTGCTGTCAAATCGATTAATTGCGATTAATCGCATCAAACATAAAAGTTTCTGTTTATATAATATATATGTGTGTGTGGATTTATATAATGTGTGTTGATCTGAAAACAAGGTTTGTTCAGGTGCATTGTTGGCGTGTTGCTATTTTGAGGCAACTGAAATAGACTGCCATTGACCACCAGAAACCTGGTCTAAAGTCAATGGCGCAATATTTGTTTTGTTATTTAAAGAGCGCACAACGCTCGTACAATCTGATTGTTACACACACAAGGACGTGCAGTAGCATGCAAACATGTCAGATATTAAAAATAAAAGGATTACAATGTATTATTGTGTGCATAAAGATAAAAATGTTTTGGTGGAATCCAGCTTTTCCCGTAGAAAGATGGCGCGCTTTAACCGTTTAATCCGTTTCCTCACTAGAGAAGCGTTCAGTTTTTCCACTTGCAAATTCCGCCACGTAAATAACGAATCTGCCATGGCGTGAGCGCAACTGGCTTTTAAAGGGAATGGGAGATGAGACGCTGATTGGTTTATTGCACATAACGCCCAAAACACACCCATTACTCATTAAGAGAATCGGAACAACCCTTTTAGACCATGCACCTGGCCACTGAACATTTTTTCTGTTATTAAACTAGCAAAATTGGATTCGGACACTTAGACCATGCGCTTAGATTGTTAAAATAGGGCCCATGATGTGTTTGTGTGTATATACATATACACACAAACATATACAATATATATAAATATTAAAATATATATACACGCACATATATTATGTAAACAAACCTTTATGTTAGATGTGATTAATTGCAATTAATCAATTTGACAGCACTATTTAAAATAAAACAGCATGTGCAAAATTTAATCTGACCTCTTGATATAAGTCTTATTTCACAATTATTTTTATTTATTTTTTTAAGTGCACACAATATTCTCAGAAAGCCATATCTGGCACCCTTTTCATGGAAAGAGCCATTAATAGCATGAATGTGGCTGGTCTGATATTGGCATTACCTGCAGATAGGAGTGGCTGAGACTCTTATCCACACTGTAGCGTTTTCTCATCTTCACTTGGAGCAGGTTATTGATGAGGTCGATAGCTATGGAGAAACAGAGATCACACAAACAAAATCTACATTGATTGGAGCTAAATGATTTACAGCAGTGGACAGAAAATCAAAGGCGGATGGAGCAACTCAACCATCAGCCTGCTTTTAATGCATCGAATTTCTTTTTGTTGTTATGAAGTAAATTTCCAGGAATAGCCACGCAAAATGTTCTTAATTCAGCACTTTTAACTTTTCGTATACTTTCATTCTTAATTTGACCTGACATTTTATTGTACAACAAATGAGGTGCTTGTATTTATTTGGTGTAATATTATAAGTGTACCTTCAGGAGAGATCTGTTTCCACGGGTTAGGCGGGTACATGAAGGCGGCATTGTGGATCTGATCATTAATGTCTTCATCCTCGTTGAAAGGGAACGTTCCACTCAGGCTAACATACATGATCACACCAACAGACCACATGTCCAGAGAGCGATTGTATCCCTGGTTCAGGAGGACCTCAGGGGCCAAGTAAGCCGGCGTGCCCACAACAGAACGGCGGAAAGACTTCTCTCCAATGATGCGAGCAAAACCAAAGTCACAAAGTTTCACCTATGAAAATGCAGCATGTGTGGTGAGACATGTTATGTCACAAGAGTCAACAAAGGGTAAAAAAGGAGAAATAAAACCTTGCATTATGCAACAGAGAAATTGTTTCCCATGCATCTCTGTCGGGGCGCTGACGTGTTAAAATTGTGAATTCTCTGACCTGTGGGAAAGGATCCGCTGATGCCAATAGCACGTTCTCAGGTTTGAGGTCGCAGTGCACTATGTTTTTGAAGTGAAGGTGCCTCAGAGCAGCCAAAATCTAGAGAGAAACAAAACAAAGAACATTAACTACTGTATACTGATAACTATATTAGTGTCCACACCAACAGACGATGACGTTCTGTTTATTATAAGCATGCACTGCAGCTTTGCCGCCTGCCACTTTAAATGCTTGAGTTCTTTAAAGTCTGTTGAATTTGATTGGCTGCTAACCATTTTTTGTTCATCAACTGGTTTGGAAAGTGATACCAAATGTATCGTTCCTCTGTGTTGTCATCATTATAGCTGTGGTGTTATTCTCATAGAATTAGAATGATTATTCTTTATTTAATCTTTATATTTTTTTAATACTTTATTTTAGCTTTTCATAAAAGGGAACCATGAATAGCGATCACAACATGTTCAACCACTATACGTTTCAGAAACAAGACTTCAATGTATGAATATATAAACTTTAGGACAAATAAAAAATAAATAAAATGAATGAATAAATAAAATTACCATGATAAGAATGCATACTAATAATATCCATAGATTGTGGTTTTTATAATCAGTTAACACTGCTTTTGTCATGTTTTACAAGATGGACAAAATTTGTCACCAAAAAAAGTCATTCAGTTTAACCAAAATTTCGGTTTTACCGAATTACACATTTGGTTATACCGAATGACGACATTTTCAAATGCTAACAGGCTGATATCTAGCTAGCTAGCAAAAGGAAAATCAAACATTTTATATTTAGTACAAGTTTTTAAAACATTTTCCATGTTTTATAGCGGTTGTACCGAATTACCTGATGTTTTGGGACATGCCTATGAGCAAGTGAAAACATGAATTTTTCAAATAGTTAAGAGAGAGTTAGTTACTTTGCTTCACGACCATGTGGTCCTTTGCAGGTGTCTGAATGAAGTCACATCCTGTCACATGATATTGACCGCATGACTTGATCCAAAATGGCCCCTTTATATTGGTTACTCCGAATGACATCATGACATAATTTTTCCAGACATTCTCATAACAAAGCAACGACTTCTACACATAATTTTACTATCATTTTGCACTATGTTGATATATGATGTTATAAAATCATGCCTTAATAAAAAATATATACATTTATTAAATTTTAAGATATTTTAATCACGAATGAAATGGCTGTATTGACGGTTAAACCGAATGACATTTTGACACAAAGTCTTTAAAATACCTTTATATGTCGCAAAATATAATTAAAACCTTTTGGATTCAATAAAAGAGATTTAGTTGTACTACCTTACATACTTTGGATGTCATATCTTTGTTTTTTATTATTATTATTATTATTATTATTATTATTATTAAGGCCTTTGGATAAAAAAATGACCTGTCACATCATTGGCTCATACACGTACATGACCATGCATACTCACATACTCGCACCATAAGCTTACATACTTTCGACAACCCACATACGTCTGTTCATACACGTCAGTGGAAATAAGTTAACTGAATAACAAAAGTAAAAAGAATGTAAGAATGGAAAAAAAAACCTGTAAAAGATACTTACACACTTGTTCCCTTTTACATTAACATTAAGAGGAACTAAAACAATAGGCAGTAACAATCTTTATTAACCTAACTGTCGGATTTACTGTAGTTCCTAGTTAAAATAACAGACAGTATCTAAGACTTGTCGAAGCACACATCTATCCTTGACCACAGAGCCTTTAAGAAGTTATAAATTAAGATAAAATTGCCTTCATTGCTAAGATCATGCATAATGAAACAGCCTGGGATAAATATTTATTTCCTATACTTGAAGTATCCCCAAAAATGCCAGGTGCCAAATCAATTTTACATGCTTTTAAGAGGAAATTAAATATACCCTGCCAGAATGGCCAAATTTTATGACATGACCAGGAAGTAAGAGACAATACCTTCTGTGATTTTAGAGGATACATTTGGATAAATAATATAGTGATTGTGAACTGATGTGAACAAGCCATAAAGGGATAGTTCACCCAAAAATAAGGTAGTTTACCCAAAAGAAGAATGAAGAAGGTCAGTAATCAAACAGTTGATGGGCCTCAGTGACCCATACTATGGAAGTCAATGGGGCCCATCAACTGTTTGGTTACCGACATTTTTCAAAATATCTTCTTTTGTGTTCAGCAGAAGAAAGAAATTCATACAGGTTTGGAACAAATTGAGGGTGAGTAAATGATGACAGAATTTTCATTTTTTGCCGAACTATCCCTATAATTCTATGAGAATAGCAGAGTTCGCACTACAACTATAATAATAACGACACAAAGGAACAATATCACTGGAATCCATTTCAGAATGATGTCTTTCAGCTGATGAAGGATAAAAACATTAACAGCCAATCAGAATCCATCCTTCTTCTTCGATTTTGGCCTTTAGAATGATTATTAAAACTTTACAGTTATCATTCTTGGTGTAAATGGCTCTTCTAAGAAACGGCCCTTTTAAGAAGCATGTTTTGTGCTCTAACCACAGTGCTGACCTGTGTGATGAGGAACTTGGTGAGTCTCTCAGGAAGTCGTCCTTTCTCACTCGACAAAATCATCTCAAGCATGTCACCATGGAGTTTCTCCATTACTACAAACACCTTCTCTGGTGTCTCAAACATGCACTCAAGATTCACTATACCCAGGTGTCGCAGGCTCTGAGAGAGAAAGAAAGGACAAGATAAAGAGACGCGTTTGAGTGAGTCACATTGTTGTCGCTTATTTGCATTCATGACCTCATGTTAGGTGTCCTCACAATCAGAGGCTACACAGCAGAATTGTGTGAAATGTGTTCATTATCATTCAGTCAATACAATGGCACTCATTAGCCACACAGTGCCATGAGTGATGAGATCACTGATTCTCTATCGCCCCCTGCTGGTCACCTGCAGTATGGCTACTTCATTCCTCAGCTGGCTCTCCTGCTTGGTGGGGAACCGAAGCTTGTCGATTACCTTCACGGCTACATCTCGACCAGATTTCCTGTGTTTTCCTGTGTGGGTTGGGAAAATGATAATGATCTGTATATGTAGCACCTTTTTTAAATATCCATTTTTGCATAATATCATTGCTCATACTTCAGATAAGAGTATTTTTTTGAATTAGACTTTGAGTTCTATCTGGAAAATCATAACGTTTTCGTGGTTTGCTCTTCTGAATTGGACCAGTAGGAAAAAAGCAATCTTCCTGAACACCACCAAATACACCTTAGCAACCACAAAGCAAAAAATTCCAGTTTGCAGTCATAGACATACCTCCATACACCACACCAAATTGTCCAGAACCCAAAACCTCATCAGCAAAGATCTGATACACCATTCCAATGTCCTGTTGGGTACATCATCATCATTATTATCTTAATAGTTATCATTATCATAATCATAATCATCTTTGTCATCATCTTTATCATCACACTATGTATTGCATCTTTAAAGGTCAATATCACTCACTCACCACGTTCTCTTGTATCTGGCTATTAGACACGGAGATGCTGACTGATGCCTGCCCTGAAGGTCAAAATGATTAATAAACAAATTAGGCTCACTTTATAATCTCAGTATTATACGGATATAAGGGACAATGACAAATGAAGTGTCTAGGATGATAAATTAAATAAATAAAAACTTGTATTAGAAATGTAATTTTTGTATTCATGTTGGTATGAAACATTTTTGAAAAATATTTATATCATTTTTTAATGACTTAATTTAATTTTTAAAAATGTCAAGTAGTAAAACTATCAAAGAAAAAGAACTAAAAATGCTTTTCTTGCATCTTAAATACATGTGAGAGAGAAAATATACTTTTCAAGTTAAAACAATTTTTTTTTTTAAATTCTTGACTTTTTTGAATGAGTTTTCTTTTGGTCATGAAATGAAATAAAATAAAATAAAATAAAATAAAATAAAATAAAATAAAATAAAATAAAATAAAATAAAATAAAATAAAATAAAATTAAATTAAATTAAATTAAATTAAATTAAATTAAATTAAATTAAATAATAAAATTAAATTAAATAAAATACAATAAAATAAAATAGTTTCACTGCTTATTTTATTTAAAATAAATAAATAAATAAATAAAACATTTAGCCATGCCATTACATATATCAGAATTTCAGCCTTTCAGAATTGTCACATGTTCAGACAATTGGACTAACTAGGCATTTTTTTACTTTTAACTCTACAATAATTATCAAAAAAAGAGTTTCTTTCAGAAATGGAAAGCAATATATATATATATTTTATTTATATTTTATATATTTTATTTTATTTCAATTAAAGTAGTTTGTTGTATGAACTGCATTTTTTATGTACACCAAGCAGGCATAACATTATGACCACCTTCCTAATATTTCCTAATATTGTGTCCCCCTTTTGCTGCCAAAACAGCTTTGACCCATCGAGGCATGGACTCCACTAGACCCCTGAAGGTGTGCTGTGGTATCTGCACCAAGATGTTAGCAGCAGATCCTTTAAGTCCTGTAAGTTGCGAGGTGGAACCTCCATGGATCGGACTTGTTTGTTCAGCACATCCCACAGATGCTCGATTGGATTGAGATCTAGGGAATTTGGATATGGAGGCCAAGTCAACACCTCAAACTCATTGTTGTGCTCTTCAAACCATTCCTGAACCATTTTTGCTTTGTGGCAGGATGCATTATCCTGCTGAAAGAGGCCACAGCCAGATGCTTAGGTAGGTGGTACGTGTCAAAGTAACATCCACATGGATGGCAGGACCCAAGGTTTCCCAGCAGAACATTGCCCAAAACATCACACTGCCAGCTTGCCTTCTTCCCATAGTGCATCCTGGTGCCATGTGTTCCCCAGGTAAGCGACGCACACGCACCCGTCCATTCACGTGATGTAAAATAAAATGTGATTCATCAGACCAGGCCACCTTCTCCCATTGCTCCGTGGTCCAGTTCTGATGCTCACATGCCCACTCTTGGCGCTTTCGGCGGTGGACAGGGGTCAGCATGGGCACCCTGACAGGTCTGCGGCTATGCAGCTCCATATGCAACAAACTGCGATGCACTGTGTATTCTGACACCTTTCTATCAGAACCAGCATTAACTTCTTGAGCAATTTGAGCTGTTGGATCGGACCACACCGGCCAGCCTTCCTTCCTTGGACCACTTTTGATAGATACTGACCACTGCAGACCGGGAACACCCCACAAGAGCTGCCGTTTTGGAGATGCTCTGACCCAGTCGTCTAGCCATCACAATTCAGCTCTTGTCAAACTCACTAAAATCCTAACACTTGCCCACTTTGAGGACAAAACATTCACTTGCTGCCTAATATATCCCACCCACTAACAGGTGCCGTGATGAAGAAATAATCAGTGTTATTCACTTGACCTGTCAGTGGTCATAATGTTATGCCTGATCGGTGTATTACTAAATAGTCCAAATTAAATATTACTGACGAGAACTAAATTCTCCACATAACCAAGTTATTCGTTTAGGTTTCATATACCAACATTCCCCCTATTGTGCACTATGTAAGCACTGTCACACTTCTCTCACTTACGGTGAGGGGTGTGACCTTCTGCTGGAGGGTTGTCTTGGAAGATGACTGGCATGAGGGCTTGACGTATAGCAGTCTCCCAGCCTTTGGCAAACTCTCGTCCCACCCCGCTATTGGGCGCAACGCTGCTGGGGGTGATGGAGATGGGCAGGCCAGACACGCTGGATGACGGGGACGGGGTGGTGTTGGGGTCCTCACCAACGAAGTAGATCATGGTACCCGTCATAATCTCAAAGCAATGGGGGCTGGTGCCAGCAGGTACAAGAGAGAAGTCACCCGCCGGCCGTACCTCCAGGATTTCTGAGAGCGGGATCTCCTGCAGAGGCAGACAAAAGAGGCAAATTAGACCCTCTATCATTCAGACAAAGTGCACAGAGGTTAATTTCACAGCAGGATCTTCGATAATTAACTGAAATGATACACCAGACCATGTAATTATACATGTGTAGTCACCTAAATGACCAAAGAGCGTGTGAAAACCATTTGTAATGCATTATTTCATGAACCCAGAATTTTCATGCTTCATCTGTCACTGCGAATGCATAATGCAAAACGTAATGTGGCATTTCCACACACGCATTAACTCCTTCTTCATGTGCACTTTAGCTCATAGTGTCAATAAACAGTCATTAAACCATAAATGGAGATTATACCTTGTAGTATTTGTTGGTGGTGTCGTTTTGAAATAGGATGATGCATTTGCAGTCCAGGCGCCAGTAGTGTCTCTTCCTCTGTTGGAGGGTGGAGTGAGAAGTCAGAGGTCATAGGTCAACAAGGAGTTGGTGCTGGGGGTCAGCTTCACCCCAGCAGACAGGAGGAAGAAAGCGAAGGGTAAACAGAGCTGAAGAGAAAAGGAGGATGCAAGAGAAAAACCAGGAGGAAAGTTAGAACGAAAAGGCTAGAGGAGTAAAATGCTACACAGAAATCGAGAAGTTTTACAGGAGGCCGAGAACAGGTCAATATATCTATGTTGAGAAAACGGTTAGCCAATTTTTCCCCATTCTTTGTGGAAATACTCGTCTAGAAGCATCGAACATTATGACTGACATTTACGGCTATTCATTCTTACAAATCAATACCCACTCCAATAGTAATTCTGCAGGAGACACCCAGAATAGGCTGTGATTTAAAAGATGAAGATTTGCTGATATTATAGTGCAAGTGTGCAGATTGATGCAGAACACAGAAAGAAATATCAATAGCGATGTTTGGAAGTGAGGTAAGGACAGTGTAAAGAGTAGAGAGAAAACTCTGGAATAGTTCACGCAAAAATGTCTTCACTTTTATCATTCCAAACCTGTAGAAGACACATTTTTGAAGAATATCCTTGTAACTATTTTTCAGATAATTTGTGATATGGACTGGGGGTTTCAAGACGCAAAATGACAAAATAAATATATAAAATAAATATAAATTATTGAATATTAAATATTAAAATCTACCACTGCTAGTGCCAAATGACTCAAAGTTAAGTCATTAAATGTACAAAAAGTACAAATGCACAATATTTAAATAACTAAATGCATTATTAAACATGTATTAAATTAGCGTGAAAGTAAACAACATATCTCTTTAGACTACGAGTGTCATTTGAAGTAATGAATAATCCATTAATAATTAAAAGCATAAAAAATTAATAGATAAATTACTTTTTAAACTGACAGACAGATTTAAAATTGCTTATGAAGTTCATCTTTAAAATATCAGTTAATTGTAATAAAATAATACACTAATACCTGATTTTTAAAGGCATTTAAAAAAAAAAAAGCTTTGGCCAATTGCTTGTGTAGACAAAAGCATTTGGCAAAAGAATAAAGAAAAGCAACTAATAAATATGTAAATATCACATATAAAAATAATTCAAATTAATCAATGATGCACTGAAAATCATCTAAAAATTAAATATTGAAGTGTTAGATACATCTATTTATTTGTGAATTTGAGAAATTATTTATTTATTTAGAGTTTTATTTTTTTAATTAATACATCAATAATTGATGCATTTTATTTTGAAGGGGCACAGATCTATTGATGTTTTTCAAAAGATCACCAACTGGGTTCCACATATGAGTCATATGGATTTGGAATGACATGAGAGTGAATAATATTCATTTTTGGGTGAACTGTCCCTTTCAGGTCAGCCAGCAGTAAGAGGAAGTACCAGTGTGTCCTTGTTGCTGTAGTGCACCATCCAGCCTTCTTTGATGGCCGTGCTAGAACGACGTGTGGTCTGCCTGATGGACTGCACTACTCTCATCAGAGGAATATTAGCACTGGGGAGAGACATCACAACAGTCAGGACATATGTTCATGAGGTCTGTGTGACAGACATACAGTAGAGGTACATAGGCATTTGTTTGAATAAAGTCAATTGCTAAATAAAGTCTATTCATACCAAGAGAAACACAACAAAGCAGCATTAACTGCCTGTGAACAGTTTGCGAAAAGTCAGTGTTTTTTTTCACAGAGACAAACATAAAAACACCCACAGTATGAGACAAAAAAAAAAAATGCATATCGAATTTTCACACTGGAAGTGAAAGGCTCCATAGAGACGCTTTATCTAATTTTAATGTGACCTTTTCATGACTACAAATTGTTTGGTGTGTAAGATTTGTATAATCCATAAAAATATTACTATACTTTCCAATTTTTTTAGACAGAGGCAATTTGTTTACATTAAGTGTAAATAAAGATATATGCTATTTACAATAAGCCTATTAAATACCTGAAACAAGATTCCTGACCAAAAATTAGTCCTAATCATATCCCTACCCTAAGCCTAACCTAACATGATCCAATAATATGTTGCACTTGGTGAAATCAAGTTCACATGCCATGTCTTTTGCGAGCGCAAGCTCATTATTTTAAATGTAGACGCGCAACAAGCAAGCTCTTTTTTATTTTTTTAATATAAACTTTTTACAAAGGAATTCAATTATCACAAACTTACTTAAGCTGGACAATGACACTATTTTCTTCTAGAGCTGCTGTACAGCCAAAACAAACTGTTGCATTATTTTCACTGTAAAGCTGCTTAGAAACTGTATTGCAAAAACGGCTATATACATAAATGTGACTTGAATTGACTTGACTTGAATAAAGAGGTGGCGTATCGATCACAAGTTCGGTATGGAGTACCACAAGGCTCAATACTAGGACCATTGCTATTTACCCTGTACATGCTACCCTTGGGATATATCATTAGGAAGCATGGCGTTAGTTTTCACTGTTAAGCTGATGATACTCAGCTCTATATTTCTCTCACAATAGAGAGTGACGCCGTTACGACGATCATGCAGTGTGACGCGTTTTCAGGTGCGTCTACACCGTAGCAAAATAAAAAATCCCAACTTTTCAGAATGCCACAAGCACACTGCAGGTCATGTGACAAGAACCAACCAATCAAATTCACCCTTTCTGTAACAACATTGCAAGCTCAGCTAAGAACAGCTGTTTTTTTCTCCCTCTTCTAAATAAATTTAGTAGGAGAGCTACTACAAGGGATTTCGGTGCTGAAAATCCATTTATACTTTGATGAAACTTCTTCATCGTCATGGAGAGTGCAGCTCCTGGTTGCTTAGCAATGGCAGACACCAAGAGAGAGCAAGCTTCTGAGTGCTTCGGAAAGAAGGAGAAAGCTGTGTGGTCGGCGTTTACCACGTTTTTAGACGCAACGTGAACAGCCCCTTACTCTCCACACCACTGCTCCTGTTATCAGATGGGTTTCTTTTGTAATTTTGTCTGTCTCAACCAGACATTGGTGGGCGGAGTTGGTGTAAATAGTCTCTGCCAACAAGGTGGGTTATTTGCATTTGGTATAAATAGACACTCTGTGTGTCTTAAACCTGTCAAACTACCTCTGGTCTCCACTGGCTCCCTCCTGGCCGCTGTCTGGGGAGAAAGATCCAGGGATACTACAGGCCTCATCTGAGTCATCCATCATAGAAGACTTATCAGTGTCAGAATACTCATTACTGTAGTCCATTGGCACCTCCGCATCTGTGCTTGGACTTAATATGTCTGTGAGAAATACAGATGGAAAAGAGGTCAAAAAAGTCACATACAAGCAGCATGAAGTGACAAACAATAATTGCATGTTTGCAAAAACAACACACAGTGCAAATATTCCAAATGTGTTAACAATGTCTATCATGTCAATAATATTTCTCTCACACTCATTACCAAGAGTCTCCCCCAAACAGTCATTTGGGACCTTGTATGCACATCGCTTGTGGCAGTTGAACTTGCAGTCTAAAAGAAATAAAACAAGTGTTATTTTCAAATCAAATAATAAAAATTAAAATTGGCCACAATTTTACAATACGGCCACAAATAAAATTAATATTGTATGCCGTTACAGAACAAACCCATACAATTTAAAAATAAATCAGTTATCTCAAATTCTTTTAACTGCAAAACAGGGTAGCTGCAAGTTTAAATACTCAGTACATGTTTTATTCAGTATTTACATGTATTGAAATTGGTTTATGTTCTCATACATCAATACACACGAAGTAGAGGTCCATCAATATTGGTGTGCTTTTGAAGAAAGGCAATAAAACAAGTGCCGATACTAATAAAACTAGTTTAAATAATGTTCTTAGTATTTCTTTCCTGTGATGGGGTGTCCCAGAGAGAGGATGCAATAGTTTGCGCTGATTTAAATGCCAGATACTGTTTATTGTGTAATGAAAATAACAATAATAGCCAGGAAAAAAAAAGATGCATAATGAGGGACTTTTAATCATAAGCAAGCCCAAAATACACAAGAACTCTTATTTTGAAAAGGCTACACTTTACTATTTCCAGCTGCTTGTTTTTAAAATGATGAAAGACATAAATAAGCACTCTTACAACCATCTACAACATATAATATATCATGAGCAATTGTTAGGCATAAATGTGCGGTATTCACTGATTGTGAAATGCTCTGAAACAGCAATCCTGTTGAACATGCAACAGCAATTTGACTTTGAAAGATGCAGTGCTCACTTGCTATATCTATATTGCTATCACCTATACCACTAGATTGCTTTATAAATAATCTTGGGTCCACCTTGGTTGAAATAGCAATATGTAGGAGTAAATAAAGAGGTGTCGTATCGATCACAAGTTCAGTATGAAGTACCACAAGGCTCGGTACTAGGACCATTCCTTTTCACCCTGTACATGCAACCCTTGGGAGATATCATTAGGAAGCATGACAATAGTTTTCACTGTTACGTTGATGATGCTCAGTTCTATATTTCTTTGCACCCTGACAAAACATACCAGTTCACAAAATTAACAGAATGGATAGTTGATGTAAAAAAATTGGATGACTAGTAATTTCCTACCATTTAATTCTGAAAAAAATGCTCTGTCAAGTCTTTGTCGTCAGTTAGGAACCTGGGTGTGCTCATTGAAACCAATCTTTCATTTAAAAGCCACATTTCTGTAAAACCCGCATTTTTCCATCTTAAAAATATATGTCTAAATTACAACATAATCTCTCAAAGACAAATGCAGAAAAATTAGTATCATGTATTCATGACCTCAAGGCTAGATTACTGGGCGGTTGCCCTGCACGCTTAATAAACAAACTCCAGCTGGTAAAAACGCAGCAGCTAGAGTTCTTACTAGAACCAGGAAATATGACCATATTAACCCAGTTCTGTCACTGCATTGGCTCCCTATTAAACAATGCATACATTACCTAGAATATCAAAATCGACTGCGGACAGGATCTTTTTCCTATTTAGCACTCAAACTCTAGAAAAAGTCTTCATAGCCTTGTTCGTGAAGCAGACACATTCTGTCAGTTTAAATGCACATCTTTTTAACCTGTTATAACATAACACATTATCACATTTCTATAATTCAAATCCGTTAAAGTATTGTTAGGCTGCATAAATTACAGTATGTCAACCGGAACCAGGGACACTTCCCATAACACCAGACGTACCTGTTACATCGTAAGAAGTATGGCATCTACGCTAATATTAGTCTTGTCTGTCTCATCCTATCCCGAGGTTACCGTAGTCAGCCAGATCTGGGTCGTATCCAGATCAAATGGTGTATCTGCACCTAGACAAGACCTCATCGCAGCCCTGAACGTCAGCAGAGACCGTGTCTACTAGAACAATCCCCTGTGAAGACCTCATCAACACAACAGCCATCGGCACAGATCCTCAGCAAAGACCACAAGAACCAGACAAGTCCACTGCACAGACCCCCATGAAATATTTATAATTACACCATGTTCATTCATTGACCAGACGAGAACTGGCCCCCTGAATGAGCCTGGTTTCTGCCACGGTTTTTTGGGTGCCATTTCTGTCACCTAATGGAGTTTGGGTTCCTTGCCACTGCTGCCTCTGGCTTGCTTAGTTGGGGACACTTAATATTCAACAACAATACTGATTTGACTCCAACTTAGCTGGATGATGATATCACTTTTCTGTAGAGATGCTTTATAGCTGAATTGAACTCATTTAAAATAATTCATAATTGATGTACTTTACACAGTTATTGAACCGAAATGAATCAACACTTAACTGATTTCAACTGAATAATGACTGTTTACTATTGTCTTTTTAGACCTGCTTCACAGCAGAGTTAAATTCTATTTGCATCATCACTGTAAATCTGTATTGTATAAAGAGCTATATAAATAAATGTGACTTGAATTGACTGATTTGATGCTGAATTTAAGCTTTTATATTTGAACTTCAATATTTCATGGCCATGCATTTATTTAGGTATTTAGTGAGTAGCCACATAATAAGCAGCATAATGTACAATCAGCCGATCATTCCTACTAAATCAATCTGATCACCTTGTTGGTACAATATCCATATAGGTCAATATGCAAGAAAATGACAAATTCAATAATACATCATGAACAAATCCCATTCCTAACTGTTCTGTTTTACCAATTTCTGAAGTCAGGGCAATGTATTGAGCGGGCCTGTCAGACCTTTGCACTGGAGTCCCTGGCGGAAGAGTCCTCTCAGCAGTCTCTTGCAGTACTGACACACGGTGGGGCGCGTGTATGAGTGAACGGCGAATGTGTGCGGGACCTTCACTTTGGTCATGAGGATCTTGTCCAGGTGGACGGGCCGCCCAGTGTAAAAGCGCCGGGCCTCACTGGGGGTGCGGGGCTGGAGAGAGACCAACATTATATTTACATTTCAGAGATATTATATGAAATATCGGTAACACTTTACAATAAGGTTCATTAGTTAACATTAGTTAATTACATTAGTTAACATGAACTACTTTTATTTGTACCCTATTTTATAATATTTTACTATATATATATATATATATATATATATATATATATATATATATATATATATATATATATATATATATATATATATATATATTTCATTTTTTGTAAAAAAAATTATATATATATATATATATATATATATATATATATATATATTTTTTTTTTTTTAGCAATTATTTTTTTTTTTTACAATTTTTATATGTATTCATTTAGCAGAGGCATCATCCAAAGTGACTATATTTTTATTTTTATACAACTTCTGGTTTATTAAAGAACATAAAGTATGTTTCTTGATTAAAATTTTGTGGAAACATGAAACTGAGTGTTTGTGTGTCCTGTACCATCTGGGTGTGCGATCGTATGAGGCTGGCATCCTCAGATGTCACACTGCTGTTGATGCTGCTGAGGGACTCTGAGGTGGACAGACGCAGAGACTGACTGCTGGTGAGGGATGTGGTGGACAGCCGCCGCTTCCTCGCCCCACTGCAGTTATTGGGAATGCTAAAGGCACAGCGTTTGTGGTAATTCAGTCCACAGCCTGCAGGGGGAGACAGTGAGAGGGCAAAAAAAAATGAACACTTGGTTGGCTTATATCCATATACATGCCTATGTCCATATTAGATGGAAGTGGGCTAGTTAGGTCATGGGAAATATTCTAGATAAAATCAAAAGACCACTCACAATAAATTTAGCTATGGTTTAATGAACACAAGTGTGATGAATACAAAACCAGTCCCCACCATCGCATTTGAGTCCTTGACGCACCAGGCCGAAAAGCATCTCGCCGCAGTGATCGCAGAATGCCGGTGCGCGATACGAGTGCACGTTTAATGCATGCGGCCGAATCTGAAAGTCCTCAAATGTGGCAGCAGCTGTGGAATAAGCAACAAAAAATCAAATGTCAATGTTCAAACCTTGTTTAAGGACAATGTGCAGTAAATGGACACTGATTTTAGGTAGCAAACTCAGTCTAAATCTGAAAATATTCTTATGTAAATTATGGACATTTATGTGATTTGCAGTGTATGAAGCCATGTGAGTTGGAGCTCTATTAAATCTATTATTTCAACATCCTCTTAAAACACTTCTATGCTGATTAGCTACATTTGATCTTCCACTTTGGCTCTCGGACATCAGGCTCACAATTAACTGGAGCTTGTGTGAGTTTCTCTACCAGATAAATGATCAAAATTGGCCGAATGGGACTTTGATATGATCTAATCAGGTCAAATCTATTCCTTCAATGAACACTGTAAAAAGTAATACACTGTATCTACTCCATAACATTTTGGCAACAGATTACAAACAATATTATTAATTAAATTCAACAAATAGAATTGGGTTAGAATTAATCAAATGAATTCCTTAGATGTCAACCATTTAAAACGAGTAAAATTTGGGTAAAATTTAAACAAAAATATCTGAATAACAGACAGATGTCAAAGATGAATTAAGAACTCTTTATTTTCTATTACCAACATTGAATATACACATGATGATAACAAGCAGAATCACTGAAGCAAAGATAAACACAAGGATTAACAGAGGTTCAGATTGAAAATGTTTGGTCACTATTATGGTGATCAGTGTTTCATTTAGTTGGCCAGATTGACTCTTTGCATCTTATGTCAGTTTGTGGGTTTTTGTAATGGTGTTTGCTAAATTTACACATTTTAAATGGTTGACTTTTAAGGAATTTTTATATGTTGAATTTAATTAATAATATTGCTTGTAATCTGTTGCTACAATTTTATTGAGTAGATACAGCGTATTACTTTTTACAGTGATAGTGCCAAAAAAGCTATTGTTCAGATTTTGGCTATTGGCTTTACAGCCATTTTAACATTACAGAAAAATATGTCAACTCTCAGAAAAATGACTTTGAGTCATATACTGTTGATTTATATCCGTTCACTACTGTGTTTTTGCCTCTAAAAGGCGTTTTGATATTAAAAGGACTCAACACAATCTTCACAGGAATACAAAGCCTGTGGATTCATGTTCTAGTGCTTCCATTTGTCACAGCATAATAACATCTCTATGTGTTGCTCTGTATAGGTAAATCATACAATACAAAAAAAAAACTATTTTTGTGTGACTGTGTTTTGAAAATTGAATAAAACATGCAGTATTCGGCATAAAGAAAAGGAGGATTTTTTTTGCATTTAAATATTTTACTTTTGAGTTATTAATTCTCATTATTATAGTGTTATTTTAGCATTATTTTATATCATATTATAGCATTAATTCATATTTTCTGAATTAGCTTTGATTTGCATATTTCAGTTCTCTCTTTAAGATTTTGTCATTTTTAATATATTTTTAAAACTGAAAAACTCAAATATAGATTATATATATATATATATATATATATATATATATATATATATATATTATATATATATATATATAGCTTTAATATATATTTCAGTTTTAGTCATTTTAGTACTATTTTAGACTCTCCTTATATTCTTATTACTGTAGTATGACAACATTATTATAATTACATTTATTGAATCATTTTAAAATTTTAATTAAATTTAAACAAGAATGATAATTTCATTCAAATTACAATAATGGGAAAAATGGAAAAATGGGGGAAACAGGCCAAAAGTGACTCATGTCAGCAGAAATCGTCAAATCTCAATAATAAATGACTTCTACAAGCTTTGTTGCTGCAAATTTGAATGTCTTTTGAGCTGCTGGTTAACTGTATTACCCACCGGACAGAACAACCTCCACCAGGTCCCCCTCCTGGATATCCGACACTGCCTTGACCAGCTGCAGGATGTTATTGCTGCTGGTGTCGTGCTTGAAGAGGAGGATCTTGTCATAGATCCCATAAAAGCCACATTCAGGAAACTGGACAAAACAAAGAAAGCAAGATAAATTTATTAGCGTCTTTTATAGAGCATCTATACATATCCACTGCACTGCACTAATGTAATATTTCTCTTTTCCTGTTGTCAGCAACCGTCGCTGCACTACAGCAGCTCAACCACAACATCCTTCAATGATTTTTGGCTCTTGGATAAACATGGCGAATCCAGCATTTTAGGGTGAGTTACTGGGAATAGTGGTCATTGTGTTACTGAAGAGCCATCTGCAAGGGTTCCTGATGGTGTAAAAATGGTGGCAGTTTTGCAGGTGTACCCACCAGGGAACTCCTCTCTTATTTGTGCAAGTGTTGCACGTCGAGTTGGGGGGGTTGTTTTTTGCTTCTGCCAGATGCATTTTGAAGATTTCCTGTTGTTGCAGAGAAGAGCTTTAATTTGTGTAGCTCTGCTGTGTTGAGAGCTGCCGTAATTCTTCTGAATGGATTTAGAGGTTTTTTGTTGTTTGTGTTGTTTTAGGAGATTGTATTAAGAAAAATGTAAATTTCCTTGAACTTTTGACTGTCCAAAAAGAGTACAAAAAAGAGGCAGCAGGATGTATATTATGCATAAACATAATTTTTTTCAGTCAGTATGTAACTAACGATAACAAACATAGGAAAAATTTTCCAAACATTGTGCGGGTTCTTGCCTTTGCCATTAAACATGCTAGTCATCCATTTTGCCAAACAGGAAAATTCAGTCATCATTTACTCACCTTATGTTGTTCTAAACCTTTTGTGGAACACAAAAAATAAATATATTTTGAAGAATGTCGGCACAGTCCATACAATGAAAATCAATGGGGCCCAATCAGGGTTGCCAGCTATGCGGGACAAAACTAGACAATGGCCAATAAAAAAATGGGGGTTGCAGGTAAGTAAATGATGACAAAAATTTAATTTTTGGTGGACTAACAAGCATCAAAATGTGTTTTGTTTGTCTCACAATAGCAGCGTTTCCATTACCCTTCAAATTGCGCAAACTGAAATTGCGAATTGAAAATACGCCCAATGGAAACGCATGAATTTCGCAAAAACTCCCATATAGCGCAAAACAAGTTTTTTTACGCTTGCATAAGGTGGTTTTTCAGGCAATTCAAAAAAGCAATATTTGGAAAGAGTTTTTTTCTCCATTTACAGGTCATTACGGGAATACTGGATTCTAAACAACGAAGAAATGGCACAATTTATCAGGACCTCGAAGCACCCAGAAACACCTCATACATGGCCGCTCCCAAGTATAAGGGGCTTTCTTTGCCATTAATGCCTGGATAACATGCCTACGTCTCCTTCGATTAAAAATAATGCTTAGTGCATTGGCTGCAATATACTTAAACCTACTAACATCCGTTGCCATGATTTTTGCAATGACTTATCACAAGAGGAAAAAATTACGTTTTAGATGCAAAACATCAGTTAATGGAAACACTGTCATTTCGCAAAAGTTATCGACATTTAGAAAATATTGCAAAAGTTTTGTGCAAATCTGTAATGGAAACCTGGTTACTGTCAATCAAACCTTTGCAAAGAGGCTGTTATTGAAGAATGGTTTTCTACAACGGTTTTCCACTGAATCACACAGAAAACTTGTAGTCCATAAGTAAAACTTTGTATCTCATTTTACATGCAAAGAGAAAGCATACTTTGGTCAGTGAGAGTGTGAAAATGGTCATGTAATATTACATTATCACTGATTTTAGGGCATGAAAACCTTGCCTAACATCAACTGAAGAAAAAAAATTATCAAAAACATATGACATGAACACTTTAAGGACTTTCAGTTGCAGCTTGGAGCATTTTCAAAACCATATGGCGACGATAAACCAACAAAAATAATTTACATCCAAAGCCTTTTGATCACCAGGCATGTAGAGCAGCAGAAAAACAGCTCTTTGATGAAGATCTTGCAGGGGGATTCCAACGCAGTGTCGCGCAGAACCCATTTGGGCTAATTAGCATGTGATCTGGCGTGGTGGATTCAGTTGGTTGCCTTTCATTTCAGGCTGACAGCTGTGAGCGTGCTGAGATATAAGCCTGAGAGCCAGTCGGGTGTGATACCCGAGCACTTCTGCATTACAGCCATCGCCTGCCAATCATTGTAGAGCGAAATCCCAATTGGCACCAAGCAACTACCTGGCATGAGAAGATTATACCTGAACAAGCCAACTTGGACCGACTTTGAAATGAGAAAGCTGGGCAGAGTCAATAGCATGACATAGGTGCAGTGTTACATATAAAGGATGAAGGAACAACAAGGACGAAAAAAGATACAGCCGCCCCATACCGCAGGTCAAAGGAGTGTGGGACGTGGGGTTGATAATGTCAGTCAAATGCATAGAGGTTTATCATTGGAGCAGATCTCCTGAATACTTTATAATGCCCATTTCAATGCATGTCATGCAACTCAGTGAGTTGGAAGCCATCACAACAGCAGCCTCACTCTTTCTGAAGGGCCCTCGTCTTGTGTCTTTGTGGGTGTGCGAGCAGCACTAGAGAAAGTCAATGGGATTTTCCACTGTGGAACATGGAATCAAGGATAATATCCACACTTTTTATTCCGCCGACTTCTTTTCATACGCATGCGAATGTGGGAGACAGAAAACACAAGCTCATGCAAATTTTGCTGTGTTTTAAATTTCAAATTTGGTGAACTCGTATTGCGTGAAGATATGTGACTAATAAAAGATTGATACGTCATGGGAAGATTTTTTAACTCCCTGATATACCGACGACGAAGTTCTTTTTCATTCTTCTATTTGGGGTAGAAAGATGTTTGAAATACCTTTGCCGAGATACAGTGTTAGTGAATATCCCGACAATGGTGGGGAGCGTTGGGGTGATCACTAACAGTATATCACTGCAAAGATGAATATGTAGATTTATGCTGCATGTTTTCCTCTCAATAACAACACAAACAACCAATAAATTGACATCGGTGAGAAACCAGCCGTTAAGAAAGCATCTGACCATACTGATGTGGATATGTTTGCATGAACTTTATACAACAGATTGCTTTAAAATAAGCAGCTTTACAGTATTAAACACGAAAACACAGTGCAGTGTCTCTTTCAATAAGAATTTCAATAGAGCTTCAATTTCTGTTATAAAGCAGCTCTCCTGTGTGTTCATGTTCTTCCTCGCATCTGACCTTGATGGACTGAACAGAAGAAATGAACCGGAAAAGATTTCCATGTCAAAGAAGGCGGAGCCTCAGAGCCACACCTACCTATTAAAAAATCACTACAGACCAATGGTAGTTCGAAGGTGTTTTCCAGCCTGAGCAACTTTTCCTGAAAGTTTACTTTGGCAAGGTGTTTCGTTTTCACGGAAAGAACTCCAAACGAATGTTGTTTTGGCCTGATTTTGTTTGAAATTATGTCATTCTTTGATTTCGCTTGGCTTGAAGTATATTAGCTGAACTAATAGAACGCAAACTTTAAATCTGCAGTATTGCAGTAAAGTGAAGAAGAATACATTTTGAATGTATTATGTGTTGAATTATATTTAAAAAAAAAAGATGCAGCAGAGAGTATAAAGTCATATTATGACCATTGCAGCGTCTGTAGACATTTTGCATCCTAGTCTAGTGTGATTGCAGGTTAACACACACACACACATCGCACACTCAAAAATCCATTCATGCATAAATAATCCTGTAAATAAGTAAAACCAGGTTCAAGATTCAACCAGAATTGGTGCGCTGGTCTTGCATTCAATGTGGAGTTTTGGTGGGACTTTCCATTCATTGACATGCTAATGAACAATGTACAATCCAATCTGGCAGGGGATCATGTTGATGTTGTGATATGAGCATGGAAAAATCATTTACAGCACAAGAGCGAGGGGTGTGAGAACACAAACCCATACACAAGATCAGAGAGCTTCAAAGCTCCCCACAGTTGCGGAAGACAGGAAGAAACAAACAGACAAAAGGAAAGAGAAAGAGTATAGAGAATTACTGCACTCCATACCCAAAACAACACCTTTCCACCCAGTTCCTGTTTTTTCCACTGCCAGAACCGCCTAAGGATTCCCATGTGTTCCTTTCGGAGCACATGTGGTTAACCTCCACCTCATCCAGAGGAAGAGACGGACCCAGGTCCCTGCCTTTCGCCCAAAATACTCCCTCCCTCTGCCTGAAGCTTCCACAAGAAAGTCAACAACCCTCCATCTTGTCTATTTCCAGAGGCTTGAGCTGCTGCCAAAGATTATAGTCCACACCCGGCCTGCTACCGCAACTTCTAACCAGCCTCTAAACATACTTGACAGCAGCAGGCGGCCTCAAGCAAAAATGGTCCCGCAGTGGTTTGAGGCTCTTGCTATAATGAGCAAAGTCTGTTCAGAATCTGCCTGCAATTAATGGAGCTGGTTCACATATATATTATTTCTGTTTTAATGGCTGATGAGTCAAACCATTATTTCGGTCCCATTATAACTATAGTATAAAACTGTTATTGTCTCAGAACAGCTACAGCTTGTTCACTGACACAAAAAATGACAAACTCTAATCTGATTGGCTGATGGTACGGGCTGCTACAATGAGCACTTTTGAGAAAAGAACTAATTACTGTATTTGCTAAAGTTTGGAAGGCTAATGGAATCAAACATGTAAAAGATACTAGCAAGAGTTGTTTGAGGTACTCAGCAAGAAGTAAAGGAAAACATTGATGTGCTGAATTGTACAATTTACTTTTTTTCAGGGTTACATTTGTGGAATAACTAATATTTATTACTTTTAGAAATAAATTCTGATTATAAAATGTACATATTTATAGTCATGGCACATAGATGTCATGCATGGTAGATGGAAGCACCGAAAAAGGGAATGGATTTTAGGTGCATTAATGACAATATATTGAGTAGCCTAGAGTTGGCAAATAAAAAGAGCAGTAACGAAAAGGCCTTTTACATAAATCATGTTCAGGATGAACGTGAATCTGGCAAAGTTTGTGTATCATACCATGGCAGTTTGGAAATTAAATGTCTGGTTAGTGGTTCTAAAAGTTCATTAGTTCATGCACTATGGTTTTGCTGTCATAAACCATGTGAAAATAAGTCTTTATCAATTGATAATATACCCCTGTAATCATAATTTGTGTGAAAAGCAGCAAAAGTTGTTGTTTTACTGCCACTAGTGTCCATTTCACCTGGAAACTGCATTGACTTGAATGTATAGGTATATTTTTGGAGTTTTGCAAAAATGTTGGAAGAGGCACGTTTTTCCAATGAGCCTAGATTGCACGTAAACATCTTAATCGGAGTATTTTCTTTTCTTTTTCATTAATAAGAACCTTGATGGTCTAAAATAATACACTCAAATATAAGATGCGTCATTCAATTGCCTGCATATTCTAACTACAACAAGCACTTGCGGCTTACTACTTTGTACCAACCCATTTCTCATTTCATTTCCCAATTAAACTGGTAGTTGTTTTTCCAGACCACTGTGGGATTTTACAGTTTGGCCCTTAGGCCAAACTATCAGCCACAAATCGCTCAGCTACATATGTATCCTCAATTGTTCTTATGCATGTTTGCACAGTGGCACAAACAATAGACGCTGGTGCAATCATATCTGCCATTCCCTGGGCTTCGCTTGGAGACAGCGCAGTGTTTCTAAGGGTGCTTTGTGTTGACTAGGATCGTGTTTCCCACATGGTCTCAGACGGCTGCGCCCATTATGACTCTGATGAATTATGGAAACCTTTGCCCCCTTCTCTTCTCTTCTCTTCTCTTCTCTTCTCTTCTCTTCTCTTCTCTTCTCTTCTCTTCTCTTCTCTTCTCTTCTCTTCTCTGTTTTCTCAGAGCAGTCTACACAAACACCTTTCACAACATCCGTCAGGACTTTGACCCTGTGTTGTCTCACCAGACATGAGCACGTTGATATGAAACCACATGCTATAAATAGCCAATGTCCTCTGCTTGCATGTAATATTGCAAATCTCTGGACTGACTGAAAGCAATAAAGAGGAGTGACATTTATTTGCACTCCCAAGTGTGAACTGTATTTTCCCTCCTTGTATTACCCATCAAATGCCAATAAAGGGTGATCCCCAGTGCGCTGCAGGGATTTAAGACAGATCTGGCAACAGCTTTTTCTAATAAAACTCTAGTATCAAATAAACTGCACCATTGATCTCCCAATGCGACTAGCTTTTTTTTTTAAAGTAGCTCAGGTTTTGAAGCAGACATTGAAGCTGCAAGTGAACAATCCACACAGGTATATGTGACTGTCAACATGTTTCAAATCTCTGAGAAAATTTAAATATAAAATATTTTTCATCATTAAATTTGTTTACTTTTAATACTGCAAATAGCAGTTACTGCTAAGCTAACACAGCTAGTAGGCTAACATAAAACAAGTAGTTGTAACACTAGCACAAATTGAAGTTCTAGTCTTTTAACACTAATAATAATCCATACACTAATAACAATAAAAATTAGATGTTAATATCAAAGTACTTTGTTCTATACAATGGAATTTTAATGGTAGCAACAATTCAGTGTACTTACTTTAGTACACCACTGTAGTTTGTTTTGTTTGTTTATTTACTGATATACTGCTAACTTTGCTTATTTAACTTTGTGCTTTAGTAAAAGTTTTGCACAAGTTGGCGAGGTCACGTTGTGTAAAAAAAAAAAAAAAAAAAAAACTATTTGCCAATAGAGTGAACACGTAAAATTCGTTTTCACAAATTCACAATTCAGAAAACGATACCATTATCGTCTCCACGTAAATTACAAAAACAAATTTTGCGCATAGTGTTTCTTTACAAAGTGACATCGCCAACTACTGGCTTGCATTCGTAATACAGCATTTTTTATTGTTTTTGATCATTTTGACAACGTTGTCGTCTGCATACGAAAAATGCAAAGAAAAAACGTTTCCGTTTTTAGTGCATCGTTGTTGTGTAAATTTACTCGTTAAGACAATGATATGCTGCCACCTACTGGTGGTTGATAAAGTGAGTGATTAAGATTCCATACTGTTGTTTTGTTGATTGTAACCAGCTCTGGTTAAAGAGACAAATAAACCATTAAGAGTTAAATATGAGATAACATTGTTAAATAACAAACAAAATTGAGTAATTGTTGTCTTCTTTTTTTGAATTGCAAAGGCCGCCTCTAATAAGATATATTGCACTCATCTATGAACCCCCTTAAACCACTTTGTGGCTTCATTCTGTGATATGATCATGCTCACATGACCTAGACCATGGTTTGACAATGCGAACACAGTTTGGCCACAGCAGTTTTAGAATGAATGTCTGCAACACTATGACCCACTTCAGTCTGTTATTATTCCCACACGTCAAGGCCTCGTTCTTACAAACAAACTCCTTAATAATGGAATGAGAAGTCACTTTTTCCTTAGATTGCCCTTTGTGTGCTATCCAAACATCAACTAATTGTAATGGAAATGCCCATTGCTCCAATTCAGGACTCAAAGACCTGCTTTATAGTGTTTAGAGACGTTGTGCAACCAGAGAGCCACATTCAAGAGCACCACGGCAACGTAAGAATAGACTATTTTAGCATTTTATGCTTTTTTTGGTACTTTTTTTTTTTTTTTTGATGAGAACAATTTATATAAGCTCTTGCAGATTTCTATTCTATTTCTAATAGAGATGTTTTCAGTCTAGAACCCATTTTTTAGGTTCTCAAATTTACATTGTAGCCCACATTTTGTAATATTTTAAGCTCAAGAGAAGCTGGACATATTTTACTGAAGTTATTATTTATAGGAATCTTTTGCAACCTCATCTACTGTACATTTTTGGGGTCATGTGGGCCCTGAGGTTGAACACCTCCACATTAATAGTAGGTAAAAGAAAAAGAAAAAAAGATGACTGGGTAGCTAAACCAAGAGAGAACTGTGTGAGAGCATGAGAATCTGGATCAAAAATAGCAACAGAGAAGTGAGAAACATGAACTATTAAAGTAGGGTTCCGCTTTTCATCATCACCGCCATTTCCTTTCATATATCTAGTGTTTACAACACACACAGTTTATGTGGCTTTTTATGCCCAGCATTGCTTCTTTAATTGTAAAAAAGAGTTCACACAGTTTTAAGTACTGAAGACAAGTGTCAAACAAGTCAATGAAGTGAGACCTTCTCTTTTGATAGTTCCTTTTGAATTGATCAAGAGGACAGATAACTGTAATTGAAACTGCTGCCTAAAATGTCACAAGCAGATTAAATTAAATATTACAACTATTTGCCTATCAATGAACAAAAACAAAGCTTCACAAACATAAGGCCTAAATAGCTCTAAAGATTTATGTAGTTGCACAGATGTCATTGATTATACAGTCATACCAGACTCATACTCAGTGAATCGTGCCAGAAGCTGTAACTGCTTATATGACCAATATAATTGCTAAAGACACTATTTGCACAGTAATTACTACAGTCGACCAATATAAAGCAAATAAACAAACAATGCATATGAAAAAGTAGCTTTTTAAAAAATGATATTAAGGACAATAAGCCCATATAACTACATCTGAATTCAAAATAATATTTATATATATATATATATAAACAGTAAAATCCCCAGAGTTAAATCAACTCTGCTCAGAATACATATGATCCCTCTTTAAATAGTGTTAAACTGTGACTGAAGTAAGTTGTAATTCTTGTGTTTCTCTTTTCTTCAGTGATTCTGCTTGTTAACAGCAGGTGTTCATCACTAATGCACAATCATCACTTAATTAATTGTTTAATTATCTCATTAACTTTAACTCTGCTTCAGTGTTATTTTAACACTATTTAGAGAGGGACCATATGTACCCTGAGCAGAGTTGATTTAACTCTGGAGATTTTGCTGTGTATATATATATATATATATATATATATATATATACAGGGGCGTAGTTTGCAGGGGGGATGGGGGGAGGTAACCCCCCCAATATTCAAATCCATCAATTACAACCCCCCCAATATTTCAACATGAAAATCACAGTAGATCTATACTAAAATATGTATAATTCATTTGTTTTGTAACAATAATTTTGTTTCTAATCAAATATGTTTGTCATAATAAATTAGTCAAAAAAAACCCGCCTTCCATTGAACCGATTGGTAACGCCCAACGTCACACTTTCACCAACACAACGCGAGTGGAGCTCTAATGTTTGAATGGAGAGCACGGGTAGCACCAAAAAATGAAGAGAACCGTTGCCCAGCCGACAATATTAAACTTCTGTTCAAAGAGGGACGTTAAAAAGAATAAAGCATAAACTGAGAAGGAGGTATGAAAACATTGTAAGCTAGGTACACTCCACATATATTTTAGCTAGCTAATCCATTGCAATTTAGCCATAACTACCAGTGTAACTGTAACCAGTTACTAAAACACCCATCTATTTTGTTACTTCATTTTTCAATAGCGTCTGTAATTACCAATGACAAAAGTATTCACATCGGTGACTTTTGAACGAATTGGCTGAATGAACAATTTAAGTAGCTCACTCATTAAAATGTCAAATCGCTGCCACCTACTGGCGGTTTCAATATATAACATAATTTATTTCTTTTTAGAATCACTCCGTTGTGTTAGAATTTGATCAATGGTAATACATAAATTCCATAAAGTTATGATAGATAGATAGATAGATAGATAGATAGATAGATAGATAGATAGATAGATAGATAGATAGATAGATAGATAGATAGATAGATAGATAGATAGATAGATAGATAGATAGATAGATAGATAGATAGATAGATAGATAGAGAAGAAATAAATTATCCAACAACGCTACACATAAAACATTTTTTTTTAAATAAAAAAAATAATAACAGGCAGCATACCAACGCTCAACCCCCCCAATGTTGAAACCAAATCTACGCCCTTGTATATATATATATATATATATATATATATATATATATATATATATATATATATATATGGCATCAAAACCAAATGTTTGTGTTACATAAAGCAATCTGTGAAAATCGCACATGAGATTCAATAACAATTGATTGACCCTTTGTTAAACTCCACCCCCTTGGTGATTTTGAATGAACGTAGGCTGCACCCAAAATTGCATTCGCATACTACTATATAGTAGGTGAAAAACAGTATGTGACAAAAGAAGTATGTCTGAATTCACAAAAGTAGGCAAAAAGTATCTGGATGACCTACTACTTCCTGTGAGATTCTGAAGTGTGCATACGATGGATATTTCACAATCCCATGAAGCCAAGGGAGAGGATTTATGAATGGCGGTAAAGCAATGCAACTGACGCTGGTTGATCACATGATCATGACAACATGGAGGATGTAGTATGTCTGGATTACCTTCATACAACATACATTCATACTATACAGAACTTTTAGTGCTCACAAAATACGTACCTACACAAAATAGTATGCGATTTCGAACTCAGCCTATGATGCATACTTTAATGCATAGAAATTTGGAAAAGGGGAAAAAAAATACCACTAAGAACCTCTGTGGGTACCTTGTGTCACTCTTATAAGTGACCCCCCGTCAACAATATTTAACCATATTTTGAATAATTTACAGGAAAAAGCTTTTAAAACAATCCAAACACTAAAAGCATATCTGATTAAATGGCAGACTGCAACAGTTGCTAAGTTAGCACTGTTTAGTAATGTTTATAAAATTGGGCTTATCAATTCTTAGTCAATTTTTAAATAATATGTGTGCAGGCGGAAGAAAGTTATACTCTTGGAAGTACCCTTGTAAAAAAAGAAGTGTGCTTAATTGTATTAAATGTGCAGAGAACTTTTTTTACACTTTTAAAAAGTGCACTTTGTAAGTCATATTAAAAGATTTACTTTAAAGTAGATTTTATAACATTGTTTTTATCATTTATTGTCATCCTTTAAATAAGTACACTTATTTTGATGTGTTGAATAGCATACTAAAAACATGTAAATTACTTTAAAGTGTGCTATTCAGTATTAGATTTAAAGTTAATATATTTTAAAACTTCGGTTGCACTTTATTTTACAGTATGTGTACGTATATGTACTTACAGTCTACTTACCTAAGAAAATACTGAGTAATATAAGGTAACTACAGGTTTAGATGTAAGTTCAGAGTTAGTAGTTATTACCCAGTTAATAACTGTAATAAGTACATAGTATGTACGTGGACTGTAAAATAAAGTGCTACTAAAACATCTAAATTGCAAATGCATTTAAACAGATAACATACACTTTTCAAAAGAAATGACACTAATGTGTTTTAGTTTACAATAAATGCTTGTCAGTACATTCAACAGTACACTTTAACCATATTTAACAATAGACGTAATTATGAAAGTCTTAAGTGGGTCAAAAAAGCACTCAAAATTTCAGCTAATTACCATTTAAATGATAATACATTTTTAATTAATTGCAATTATAATGCAATTAAGTGTTTAAAAACAACATAATATTGAGTTCACAGTCATATATTATTTTTTTATAATAAGCACTTTTTAAAAGTATGCTAAAATGCACTTCTTTTCACAAGGGTATGAAGCAAAAGGAGATTACTGTGTAAAGTGGCACACCAGACTGAATGAATATTAGGAACAATGGCTGATTGTTTGCAAAATACATGTTTTGTTTCCAGTCAGTACAGCTTATACACTTACCATTTCATAAAGATAACCCTTTTAAAAACAGTTCTCCTATAAGCATTTGTTCCATTGTGACCATAGAAATTTGAATAAACGGAAACTGGACTGTGGCTGCTTAATGTTTGGAGGGCAGGCATGCATATGTTTTTAAAATGTTACAAACAGCACTCGGAAGAGACATAGTCAAAAGGCTCATCGTAAAAATAACATAAAATGAATAACGCAATACAATGTTTGAGACAACACCCTTGGCTGCAACTTCATAAGCCGTCCACCGTCATCACCTTCGAAATAGTCTTCTGTCTCTAGCTAAAACAAAAACTTCCCAAGGATTTTGGCAGATATTTACGTTAAATGAAATGATGGCATGGCAATTATTGTGTAAAGACGTCAACAGGCTACACTCATTAGAGGCCGGCAAATGCTTGGCTTAGTGCGGGCATTATATCAGCCTTTGTGTTTGTGCGTGATGGAACAAATGCTTTTCGCAAGTCAGGTTATTTTTGGGTCGCGTGATGTCATAGTTCCTCCAAGCTGAGAAACCTATCTGAAATGCCAAGTTTTTTTTCTTTCATTTTTTTTTTTCCTCTGAGGCACGGTTCAAAAACCTGAGAGACAGGAATGAATGAGAATTCCCCGTCGCAAGAGATGACGCAATAAACGGGTGATGTCAGTAGCTGATTCACAACAAATACAAGTGAGGTCAGCAGGAGCACAATAGCATAAAAGATTCTATTCTACTGAGTTTTACTCTTTTCTTCTATTCCTCCACCCTATTGTCCACTTGTGCAATAGGCAATCCCCTACAGCATACGCAAAAACTAAAGGAGTTCTTTGCTATGCAAATCTGAACAGCTAGTAAAGTAGCTGACCATTTAAAGAAACTACCCTTGTGAAAAAGAAGTGCACTTAATTGTTTTAACTGTGCACTTATATTAAAATTATATTTTTAAAATGTGTACTTTCAGATAATATATTATTCAAATCAAGGCTTCTTAAGTGTACTAAAAGGGTTAGTTCACCCAAAAATGTCTTTCCACACGTGTAAGACCTTCGTTCATCTTTGGTACACAAATTAAGATATTTTTGATAAAATCCAATGGCTCAGTGAGGTCTCCTTTGACAGCAAGACAATTAACACTTTCAATGCCCAGAAAGCTACTAAATATGTATTTAAAACAGTTAATGTGAATTGTTTTTTTGGAGCACAAAAAGTATTCACGTCACTTCATAACATTAAGGTTGAACCACTGTAGTCACATGAACTGTTTTAAATGTTTTTAGTAGCTTTCTGGACATCTGAAAGTGTTAATTATCTTGCTGTTAATGGAGGCGTCACTGAGCCATCAGATTTCATCAAAAATATCTTAATTTGTGCAAAGATGAACGAAGGTCTTACAGGTGTGGAACAACATAAGGGTGAGTAATTAATGACAGAATTTAATTTTTGGGTGAACTAACCCTTTAAAGAGAGTACACTTTCATCACTATGATTCCTAAGTACATTTTTAAAAGTGCCCTTAGTAATCATGTCAAAATTATGTTTTTTTTTACTTTATATTCTTTTTTAAAATCACTGTTTTAATAATCTTTTGTCATGCTTTAAAGAAGTACTCTTACACAATGCTGGGTTGTTTCAACTCATAGTTGGGTCAAATGGACAAAACCAACCATTGGTTTTTACATTTTTAAATTAAATTTTTAAACCCAAGTGTTGGGTTTGTCCAAATTTGACTCAACCATGGGTTGAAACACCCAGCATTTAGAGTGTATTTTGATGTTCTGACTAACATACTACAGTAAAGCACATGTAAATTAATTCATTATGAGTGCTATTTGATACATTTCCAGTTAACTATATTTTAAATTTACTAAATAGCAAGTCCATCATTGCAAATGTGTAACTGCAAATATATTTTAATATATGGCATAGGCCTACATGTTTTAGAGAAATTACATTTTAGTTTATCATGCTTGTAAGTATTCAACAGTAACTTTAACCATATTTTAAAGACAATTACATATATAGGTGTATTCAAGTCCTACTTAAGTAGCTTAAACAACACAGCTAACTGCATTTAACTTTTAACTTCAATACATTTTCATTGAATTGCAATTAACATGCATTTAAGTGTACAAATACATTACATTCAGATCACACTTAAGTATATTAGTGTATTCAAAAGCATGCCAAAGTGTACTTTTTTCACAAGGGTAAAATAAAAGGATGCACTTTTTGGCGCTTGACAACCAGTCAATATAAATACTCACAGCACAGCGCTATTTAAGCACATTTAGCATCTGGTAAACTGGATTGCACTTAAGTATATTATATACATAATCAGTACTCTTTTTGCAAGTATCCTAAAGTAAAAGGGGAGATAAAAGTACATTGTTTCATAAGGACATAAAAGCAATCAAAGACCCTGTAAAATCAATCTTTCGTGGATTTTAGACAAACTATAAATCTATTTAGCTGTAATAGCAAGCTAATGCTGGTGCACTCAAAAAAGATAACAAAGCAAACTTTTAGCAGATACACACAATTATTACATTTTATCTCTCTATCAATAAAGCAAACATACTTATAATTTACATATGCACATCTCTAATATTACAATCTCTAGAACAACTGCTTTCAAATGTCATCTACAAACAGCAATAGCATGTAGCAAATGATGGCTGTAACTATTCAAAACAGAAAGAGTCCTTCAATAAGTTCTGCCCCAACTTCCTGTTTTAGCAGGAAATACGTCACGACGGGAAAGACAATTGTGTTTGTCAAACCATTTCATTGGATCTTCATGGGGTTTTCTTATAAACTCAACTACCGCAAAAGCAACAGCAGACCACGGATCAGTAAGCCTGTAAGACATGGTAAAACTCCTGTGATGTTTATGTAGAATATCAGCGTTAAGAGCCTGACTTCCTGTTTGTGTTCTCGCAAGTTCAAGAGGGCAAGGAAGGAAAGGTTTGTGGAGGTACCAATTTTACTGGTTCTTTGTTTAGTTTAGCGTATATGTGGTTTAAGACTACTTTCCTTTGAGTCACGAGTAGATAGCATATAATAACAAAGGTGAACATCTGTGTAATGGAAAAAGGTGTAAAGGCCAAATTTACATTCCACACATGGCTAGGGCCATTACGTAGAGCATGGCAGCCTGCAGGACTACTCCAAATACCAATGATATTTTCATACTAACTGAAAAGTGCTATCAAACTACTGCTACAGCATTATAATTGATATACAACACTGTGCAAAAATCTTAGGCACGTTAGTATTTTCACCCCAAAAAATGCTTTTAAACAAGTTATTTATATCTTTTGCTGTAGTGTCATTAATCGTTGCCATTAATTGTAATAATGCAAAGCTACAGTGCTGTGGAAAGTTGTAGGCACTTGTGAAATGCTGTAAAGCCTTTTAAAACCATTATTTTCTGTGAAAATACTAACGTGTCTAAGACATACTCACTCACATGAGCACCATAGCTAAAATAAACCCGACTGTTTATGTTTTCCAAACTGAACCCTAATTACCATAATATTCCAGGTTAAATGAAACTTTATTGATAGCATCTGTGGCATCCTGTCTGTCACTACAGACATTATTCTGACTCGTCATGGTTTGTAAAAACCAACAAAAAGTGTGTTTACACATTATGCATTTAAAATGGAAGTCTAAGTAGCAGTTATATACTAGAAAAACTGTTAAATACAATTACACACATAGTTTAAACAAGCTAAATATAGCGTAGTCACTATCCTACCCTGCCCATACAGTTACGTCAAAATTCTCATGAGTGTTAAAAACCAGTAAACCCGGTAATTTTCATAAAATGTGAGCAAAGATGTCAAGAAGGGACATAACTACATGGTTTGCCTATCTGTGCAACACTTTTCCATGAAACGAATGCCACTCAAAGGAAATTATGCTGGGAATGCATAACCAGAAGTGCATCTAGATAAGATAAAAAGACCATTCAGACAACTACAGCTAAAATACAACACATTTTGGTATAGATTAATTAATAGAAGCTTTTTAATGAGAAAATGTATCATGCACATTTTTGCCCTCAAAACCCTACAACTTTCAGTGTATTACTGTAAGCAAGTTTTGTTTTTGTAACTGAAGGAATTTTCTGTAACAGCATAGCAAATACTATCAATAGAGCTTGAATATTAATTTAGGTTGTGTTATCAATTTTGCTCTATTTATAGGTAGAGTAGGCAATTTCAGACAGGCTAGCAGTAGCAAACTAACTTTGAAGCACAAGATCCCGCTCTCCAAAGCCACGCCTCCTTTAAAACACACAAACGCACACAGCAGCGTCTGCAAAGTGTTATGAAATGAGAGACGCCGTTAAATTACCTCATGTCTCAAAGCACATTAACATCATAATAATAATGAATGTAAACAACTTACAGAGTTCTGACTTGTACCGCCTGACTGCTGCAGATTCATTTCAGCGTTAACAGTGGTGACATAGAAACACATAAATCCGAGTCGGAGGACGTTTAATATAAGCTTATAAGCTTGTTGTTTTGGTTCAGGAGGAACTGTAAAAGGTGGTTGCTGACGCTCTGTGACTGTCTGTCTACAATTCTGCATAGCCTCATGTTCATATATACATCATATATGTTCAATAAACATGACAGGCATCGTATCATTGCATTCGTTCCAAATGTCCTACCTGCCAGTCAACATGACGAAAAATCTTTGGTCCTGTGTTTTCCACAGAAGATATATGTACGTTTTAATATTTAGACCACTTCTATTAGTGATTGCTATCAGGATGTGAAGAGAGTTTCAACCAGTATAACAAAAAGTGTTTATAAAACAATTGCCTACCCTACCTTTAACACAGTCAATGTGATTTTGAACCACTTTCAAAGTCTTCAACTGCACAGTGACAACAAAAACAACAGTGTCTGAAAGTGGAACCGGAGCCGTCTACCTCCTGAACTCAACATGTTGGTTTAGATGCAAAAATCACACACGTTGCAGACACACACACACAGACAGAGTGATTTCATTAAGCCCACAAACTCACTTTCTGTGCACGGCCCGGGGCTGAAGCAAGGGCTCGGAAAACAAAGCAGCCCTTTTTTATTCAAGTGAACGGTAACATGAGAGGCATGGCTGGCAAGCGGAGGGGAGAAGGGGGCGGAGGGGACTTGGCGAGGGGACTAAATGAGTATGTGCTCCAGCGTGCTGAAATGGTCTTTTGTGGCCCAGGCGTCAGGGTGATGAGGCAGGTAAGCCAACAGGAATGCCACATTGATCCCCAGAGCCATAGTCAGGACTTTATTACTTTAGACAGAAAAAAATAGAAGTTAATGGAAATGGAAGAGAATTGAAAAGTTTATATATATATATATATATATATATATATATATATATATATATATATATATATATATATAAATTCTTAAGATTCTTTTAGAACTTTTGAAGAAGTTGTGACTGATTCTTGAGTCTTTTTTACCAATTAACTGAAAAGAAGCAGTACATAAATGCCATGAAATCAGAACTATTAGAACTGTATTTTTTATTCCTAAACCTAGACACACATAAAAGAACCTTAATGTGTCAAAATGATACAGTGATGGTAGGCTATCTGATGCTAATACTATCATGGAAATTTGATATTTCTTGTGTAAAATAAGTGTACTTGAAATGTGCACTTGTAGTGTACTTAAAAAAAAAACTGTACCTGCAGATAATATATTAATGAAATAAAAGGTAATTTAAGTGTACTTAAAGAGAGTTCACTTTCATGAATATGTTTATAACGCACTTAAGTACACGTCTACACTACAGTACATTTTAAATCAATGTTTGTCATGCTTTAAAAAAGTACACAAAGTTTTGAGTAGGCAATTTTGCACAGCCTAGCAATGGCAAGCTAGCTTTGAAAACATAAGATCCCACCCTCCCTTCAATAAGCTCTCCAAAACACATGAAAAACAATAATGAACGAAAACAACTTACAGAGCTCTGACTTATACCAAAGACTAGAATAACACAAGAAGTGTCACTCGTATTGTTTTGAATGGGAGAAAGTGCAACGCGCAATAAGTCCTACCTTCTAAATAAGAGCCAACGCCGATTGGTAAAGTCACGGGTCACTGCAGCAACCGTTATTAGAAGCTCTGGTTCCTATAGAAACAGTCAGACGCGCGCCTCCGAAATGAGACACAAGAGACGCGCATTTAGGACTGCGCATTCGCTTCGTCCAGCCTGAAAAATACAGTTTTTTGTCTTTATTCGAACGTGTAGAAACAAAATTTATGAGATGGTTGTTGTCAGATTTCGTTGGTGATTTAAAATATGAAATTTAATCGAAAGCTTGGCAAACAGCTTTGGAGAATTTGTTTCCCCGTTTAAAGAGATAGGAGCTGCAAAGATGGCCGCCGAGTGAAATGACTTGTCTTAAAGGGTCTTTGCTTATACTGCTGTAGATTCATTTCGGCGTTGACAGTGTTGCCATAGAAATGTATAAATTCGAGTCTGAGAACCTGAACAGCTTCGGATGGAACGTCACGGGTTGCCATCTCTTAATTACGGTTACGACATGGTGAGTATTATGATATTTTGGAGAGATGTTGAAAACTATAAGACGTAACACTGGACAAACTTTAACATTGAGGAGAAAAGATGTGTTTATTTACTTTGAAGATGGTGGAACAGATAAGGATTTCTCTTTTTTTGTCCAATTGTTTTTAGTCTTAGGAAAATTCCATATTCATAAGAAGAAATGGGCAGAGTCCAAACCAAATTTTGAACACCTTTTAGTAGAGCTAAAACAATATCACACCACTGTAAGAGGTCTTAAAAATAGAAAGGCTATTAAGACCGATTTTGTACTCTCTAAATATGTTTAATTTGCATCCTTTCATGTAATTTGGTCTCTTTTTATTTCTATTTTATGTTGTGGTTATTGTTTGTCTTGTATGTCTATTTTAGTAGTGTATTTTGTGTATCAACCCTGGCATAAACAGATGTTGTTGTATTGTATTGTTAATACTGAATAAAAAAAAAATGGTGAGTATTTAGCATAAGCTCGAGGTTTTGGATCAGGAGGAACTGTAAAAGGTGGCCTACGTTTGTTTGCAGCGCTACAACTCTACATATAATGTTTGCAGTGATGTCTGCGCGAGCTTGGTGCGCGGAGGTAGCCTATGCATGTCCACAGCCAGGTAGGACATATTGCATTCAGACCGAATTCAATGATTGGACAAAAATGTTTTGGTCCTGAGACTTACACAGAACAGAAGATATGTACATTTGTTTTTAACATTTAGACCACTTCTATTATGGATTGCTATCAGGATGTAAAGACAGTTTCAACCTTAATAAAGAGTGTTTGTGAAAAAACATTGCCTACCCTACCTTCAGTAGGGTATAGTATAGCTTTTTCCCCAGAGCTGTAGCATGTATCACACCCTTTTCCCATACATATACACACACACTTGTGGGAGAATGGAAATTGAACAGTTAAACACTTGAGCGTTGCTGCTAATGTACTGATACTTTGGCTAGCTGTTTGCACTGCATTGTTTGCACTATTCAATTCCTCTGTATATATATTATATATATATATATATATATATATATATATATATATATATATATATATATATATATATATATATATATATATATATATATATGTGAATGTGTGTGAATATATATATGTGAATATATATATATATATATATATATATATATATATATATATAACTTGCATATAATGTGATATTTATATTGTAATTATTTACTTTGTGGATTCTACTTTTTGTTTTCTCGATGCTGCTGGTCTCTGAGAGCTACTTAACAAATTTTGTTATGTTATTATAATGTCAATAAAATTTCTTCTTCTTCTTCAAGTTGATGTGTTGACATACTAAACATATGTAAAGTAGTACATTAGTACATTAACATACTAAAGCCCATGTAAAGTACTTGATTAGAATTGGAACTGTAGTGTGTTATTTGAAAATACATTTAAGTTTAATATATATTTATATAATATAATTGCACTAAATTGCAACTTTATAATTATAAATATGTAATTACAAATATATTTAAATTATATAAGTTCTTTATGGCAGTACATTTTAACCATATTTCAAAGACAATAACATTATTTTTATTATTATTATTTAAAGTGCTACTTCAGTGGGTCAAAAAATCACTCTAAAATTCAGATAATTGCATATACAATTATTTTCATTAACTTGCAGTTAAAATTCAGTTCATTCTTATTTTTGTAATAAACACTCCTTTTAAAAGTGATTTTTTTCACAAGGGATATAGTTACAATGGCTCTGAATTATTACCATAGTGTGTCATAGCACATGTCCATAAAAACAAGGTAATACTACTGTACTTTTTTTGAGCTCAGCATTTAAAAAACACACACATAAATACTCGTCTGCCAGTGTGACTGGAACCAGACTTCTCTCCTCACCCTGAGATCATGTGTTTACCCACTGTGGTAACCCACCCATTCAACTTTCTGCAGCAAACCGGCTTGGAAACACTAAACACAAAACCTCTGTTCTTACACAAATACATGCACTAACACACTGCTCCACCTTCTCCAAAATCGCATGCACTCTCCACCCACGTCTAACGTTCACACCGTCCTACATTACAGTCAATCCAAGCACATGAGAGCCTGACACCTCGTTCCACTCATTTATGCTTTTTTTTTTTTTATGGTGAAGTTAAGCTGCTTTGATTTGTATTACAATACAAAATCTCCATTCTTCTAAAGAAACCAACTACAAACCATGGTTGGTCTGAAAAGAATATAATCCTAATGGGATTAATTACATACTGATTTACTAACAGCATGGCATTAAACAACACATTTCAAAACCAAAAGGTGTGCCAACTATGGAATTAAAGCCTTACAAAGAGCAGCGTTTGTGTGTCTGTGTGCTGAACTGAGTTAACATCAAATATAATGTTGTTATTTAGAACTAACAGACGTGTGCTAAAAAAAAAAAAAAAAACGGACTAAAAATGAAGTTGATGTCATTTGTCTGGCGGAAGCTCTTGCACAGCATGGCTTTTAAATATTAAACATGATATAGACATCTATAGTACAGTAAATAAGAAATAAAGAACAGCACAACAATCTAGCAACACCCTGGAAACTAGCCACAACACCCTATTATTTCAACGGCTACTTATAGAACCGCTCTAGTAAAGTTCTAGTTGTTACTACTTCATAATAAATTTACGAGATAGTCATCAAACATTCTAAGAAGCTTTAAGAATTGATTAATTTTGTGCTAACACCAAGTTTTTTTGTAGCAACAATCACTGTTAACTGTGGTATTTTGGTGGAAACTATGGTGAAATGGGTGAGCCATAATGCCCCGGGTAACAGAAACCATCTGTGACCTCATAATTGAGCACCCAACATACTGAAAGAGTAATCTGGACACACCTCCAACTTCCAACTCCCAGCTAGACAAAAACAAAAGTTTGCTTTTGTTTCTAACTTGTTTGTTTTCTCTTTTTGAACTGACCAGTGAAAGCTAATATATGTCACATAGTACGCATTATGTCATTATACTTTCACAAACTTACTGTGGCTGTACTATGGTACAACGACCGTATCACATCCTCAGGGGCGTCAATTGGGTATGGCAGGGTATAGCGGCTGGTCAATGTAAAGAAATATTTTAATTGCAGGTGTAACAGTATTATATTAATATGTGTAACAATTTTTAATTGTTTAATAAAAGAGAAAAGCAAGTAAATTAAAGCAATCTGGTTGTTATATTTGTGACACATGAGTTCAACGGTGCTGCAAATGTGTCTATTTACAACTTGATTTTGCAGCGTTGAGTATTGTAGCTAATCACAGGCATTTCTGTTGAAAATAATCACCAATCAAAGGTGCTTAAGTTAACGGTAGTGAGAATTAGTTCAATATCGTTCAAAACGGCAGTTTATGTTTAGCGCAAGTTTACTATATTTTACATGCGCAAATCCTCTCATTATAACAAAGTGGACACGATGTAAATAAAAGATTCATTGTGACTTTTAGTCTAGACTGAACCGACAGCTTCATTGATTGTAAAGGAAGCTGTCTTTACTCTGTGTCTAATTTCATTCGCAATTTGAATAAAAGTTTTTGTTTTTCATGAGACTTTGTGACCTTTCCTGCAAATATATACTTCACACTTCAGTACAAAAAGTGACAAAGATAATCTCTAAAAATTAAATGAAAAAGCAAGAGGTTTGAAAAAAAAAACTATGTTAGGAAGTGAAAATTGCTAATAAGACAATAAGTGCAGCCATCTACTGGTTATAGTGGTAATTTCGTGTATTTTTGTTATTTTAAAACAAACGTGTTTGTATTTCACCAAGTGTTAGGTTTTCTTTTATCATGAAACTTAGTTTTACAAATGTGATCAATTTTTGAAGGATAAACAAAAATTGTTTTTGGTCATCACATTAAAAATAACATCTTTGAAGTGCTGGAAAAAGTTGTGTGAAGTACTTGAAAGTCCATTCTTAAAACAGTGGTCTATAACTGTCTAATTTGCTTGGTTATGATCAAAGCTATGTATGATTCATCATTGGACGTGCTACACACACATACACTTTTTTCATCATTTCGAGGGAGTAAGATTTGATGACATCATCAGACTTCGCCATACCTTGGCTTTTGGTGAATTGACATCACAGCATATGCTACAGTACTTACAGTACTTTGACAAACACCATGATCGCCATTCATTGGTATTCACAATGGTATTTACATAGTACACTCAGAATATGACAATTTTGGTGTGGCCTAAAATAATAGGCTGTTTTATCAAAGTTTGCACCATAATCATATTCCATAATCCAAAGTTAGACAGCTTATAAGTCATAACACAAACAAGGGATAATGATATTGGATTTCATAATAGCCTATATGATGGGGAAAACTACAAAGGAAGTGTAAATGTGTATGCCAGAAAATCCTGTCTGAGGAAAGTGATCTGCCGCTGGAACTGTACAGTACCACTGAGAAACCAATTATATTTGACACCTGGAAATGTGTTTTTGTTTGATTTTGACAGTGAAGTATCTTAGACACGAAACAGCTATTTCACAATAACCAATCTTGTAACTGGGGCCAGTAAATTGCCATTACATTTGCCACACCATACTTTTATTTTATTTTATTTTGCACCTGAAAAAGTATTTTTGTTTGGTGCTGACAGTGAAGTCTCAGGCAAGGAATTTCACATTAACTAATCTTGTAATTGGGGCCAGTGAATTGCCATTACATTGCCACACAATAGTTTTATTCATTTATTTATTTTGCAATTAAAATTCTTATTTACATTTCTAATTTCAGTTGCTGTATACTATCTATAGACTTATATATTCTTAAAATAATACATAACATAAAAAAGTTATTATTAATATTAAAATGAGTCTGTGATCAAACACGGAGTTCACTCTACATCAAATCAAAGAAGAAATTGAGCAGATTTCTTCTTATCTAAGGACCAGCAACTCTTATCTAAATCTTTGACATTGAGATTAAATGCAAAACAGCTTTCAACTCAGCTCATAAGAATATATCCCTAACAAAACAAGAAGTCGAAAATTGTCTCTCTGGTCTTTTCTCTTTTGTCATTCATTTCCTGACGATAAGCACTCGACCAAATGTGTGTTTTGTATAGTCAAATGGTGGCTGGTGCAAAGCGGTAACTTAACCAGGAAATACGGTCCTTCCATGCAAAGACTCTCTGCAGCCATGCAAATGAGCAGGAGTGAGAGGACTATAGTACATAGGAGTTGCACGGTGCAGAATTACCTGTGACTCCCCTGATACCAGACACTGTGTGCTTTATAGTGGCCACATTTGTAAGAAAACAAACGAGTAGTGATTTTACACCAGCTGCTGATATTTCCACATGAGAGTCCTAAAAAGTCCTCTTCCCTCAGGAGTGGGGAAACACCCTCTGATATCCAACCTCTTTAACCTATAGGTCAAGAATGGATCTACAGTGTGTGGGAATTATGATGGCAATAACCTCGGTTCGACACTGGTCGCAGTCCAGTGCATGAGTATCTTGGTACACAGGTCAAGAATGACATTTTTGTACTGTTTAACTTTCTTCTGTTTAGTATAAACTGACTCACATGCTTGCTGCACACTGTGATTATAATTATACGCTATATTAAAGAGGACAGGGTATTTCTTGCTAACTTGTTCAAACCACTCAAAATGAAACCACAAACCTGCTCTTTTTCTACTATTAACACCCCAGGCCTACGAGGCCTGTTGGATGGGTGAACAGGAGATTGATGGTGTGATCCGGGCATTCCAAAGAATGCACTCCTTCAGGGATCTAGATAAAGCCACACACATTCCTCTCTAGGGGAAGATGACACATGTGACTTAACCCCCAACTATTTGTTTCATTTTCAGTCTGTATACACCATGACACCTATTTTGTTGCCAACCACATACAAAACTCCTCCTAACACCTCGTTTTCTTTTTTCTTTTTTTTTTTTTTAAAGTCATTGCTCAAACTCAAAAGAAAGTCAAAAACAGCTATATGTGAAGGGAAGGTATGTTATAAGGAGATGTGCAGAGATGCAAGTAACTGCATTGTCTGTGAACCTGCAGTGAGAAAACAAACTCCTGGAGGAAGCCCAAGGGAGCGGTTCAGAGGCGGAGGACACACTGTGGCCTCCTACTTTGGGAGGAAACAGGCTTCATTTCCTCCTTTTTATCCCACGGACAATGGACTGCTTACGTGTTGGACCAGCAGGGAAAATAGGCTGGGCAAGGAACAAAAGGGACAATCTAATCAATGGAGACTGTCCTTGTCTTATGCCCTATAGATGCTTTAATTATGTATTACATGGCCAAACAATTTTGCAGTTCTTTAGGGAGTGATGGAAAGGAAAACGTGTCCTAGAAGAGGATAAATTGAGCCTAGGGGGAGGAACTGAGTGATGCCGCCGCATTACCCTCCAAGTGAATGGAAAAAAGTGCCTATGGAACAGAGGGAGCCATTTGAATAAACAGAGAGGGAACACTGTGACTCACTCTGCCTGAAGCCAAGGGGAGATGAGGGAAGGAGCCAAGCTCACAAATCTCCCAATCCAAAGGACACAACAGAGGACTTGTTGTAATCATCTGATTTGTGAGTTCAAGGAAAAAAAATCATAGTTTCCCTTGATGTGTTTTTTTTTGAGGATTAAAACATGACTACATCTGTAGGTTCCCTTCCAAGGCAACTTTTGCAACAAGTTACCTTCCTATAGGTACAGATCAATACCTTCACATGGACAGAATTCAAGCCTGAAATTCAAACTAGTTATTGCAAAGCTCTCTAAAAGGGGCTTTGAGCAAAGCATGATTACTGGTATGGTGCTATTCTACAAATGCTTCCTGGAAAAAATCTCTTCCCACTGAACCTTTTAAGCTGACCCTGGCCACTGCCCAGAGCATGGAAATCTGATAATCGAATCATCTCACAGTCTGATTGGCTGATAAAATCTGTTGTTAGGTCCTAATGCAGATTTGAGGTAAGGGCAGTCACGAATTGGCTGGCCTGTTTCTTGTCCCATTAGTGCAGGAATGGGTTCTGGACTGGACTAGGACATTATGTGCATCTGAGTTTTTGATTCAAGGGCTTGATTTAGCTCAACCCAAGTAAGATGGACTACCTGAAGGTTTTCAGTTTAATGGACATATCAGTGCCTTCATTAGCAATGTATGGAGGTCAGTGTGGGATATTTATGTGGACAACTTGGATAAGAGTTGCCATACGTTTCCACAGCATGTTCTGCATACATTGCATATCTCTGTGGTCACAGTGAGTTACGTAAGAAATATTTTTGGCATGCATGGTGTGAAGGACTTGGGGGGGTTCCAGTAAAGGACACCCTTCTTAGTCCATTTAAAATGATCAAAAAATACAATGACGAATCTTTGAAGTCTGGCTTTTATTGAAAATCATTTTAGCAGACCCCAAGGTAAACCACTAAATTTCCACATATAAACTGCTCTAGAAAAGACAAACTCTGGAGAACATAATACACAAACTCTGAGGGCATATACACATCTTCAAAACTTTTTAACTTCCGTTTGAGCTGTGCAAAAGTGCTAGTGCAAACAGTAGCAAGGCACAATGTACTGGGTGGTGCTTACCTTCTGATCCACAATTGAACAAGCAATTTGTTTGACGTAGGCCAGTTCTGCAGTCTGAGGTAGAAGCACAGACTCTCTAGTCAGCCCAATCTGTATGATGAAGGAGACACCAGCTGGCGCCGGAGGCCCAGACGGCATTCCAGATGCCCCGCCGGGACCTGGGGCAACCACCATGTCCACTGTAGCGAACCCTGGGGTTTGAGATGTATGGACAGAGACCGGCGTCCCTTGTTGCATCACCACCGACCCAGGTGGAGATGGGCCACCCGGGGGGAAGAAGACCTGGGACATGGGTCCCGGAGACATGAAGGGACTGACATTGGCCATGCTGAAGAGTCAAAGACAGTCAAGAGAGAGATAAGACTGGGTAGTGTGAGGCAGCAAACTCACCTACACACACCAGCAGTCACTCGCTCATCAATAGTGGCCGTCCCTGCTGTGTGTCCCGTGTCTTCTAGAGCTTAAAAACAACTGATCCCTTTCCAGGAAGTCGCTTTCTTTCTTCTCGCCCTCTCTTTCACGGAAAGGTTCTCTATACAGCTTTCATTCCAGAGAAGGAGCAGGTGAGCAATGCAGATAAAGTTTAGCTTTCAAACTAAGTATCCCCTCCTCCTCCTCCTCCTCCTCCCGCTTCCTGTTCTCTCACGACTCCAAAGAAACTTTGAATAGGCACACGTCCAAACTTCAAGGAAACACACTGGTGACATAAAAGAAACTGTAACAAATGAGAAAACAAAACAAACGCCTGTAGCAGTACGCCCGTCTGCTCAAGATGGCCTCCGAGTACAGCAAACAAGCCGGAGAGAGCTCCTGGTTAGGCTTGCTTTGCAAGTCAGGCAGTGTTTCAGTTTCTTGTCGTGTTGAGCCGTGTCTGCTGTGCCTCAGTGAGAAAACTACTGAGGACACTCCCTCCTCCCCCTGCCTCCACCTCCCTACTGTCTGAAACTCGCAGAGCCCAGGAGGAAGTGAGGTTACTGACAGGTCTTTTGGCCAATCAGCAGGAAGGAGAGCTGTAAATGAGAAGCTCTATGAGATCATACATATCCACTTCTGTCTCCTCCCAGTCCCACATACACCTTCTTTCCTCCCTCTCAACTTTTACGTCTCTTTGTGTAACAGTTTGGCTTGTTTACTCCCCCACCCTGGAACAACTTTGTCCTCCTCTTTTTGCCTGGGGCACCAAACTAACTTGTACTCTTTCTCAGTCACTCACTCATTCTCTCTCTCTCTTTGCCCAGTCCCACATGACAACCAAATATCTGATCTGTGTAGCATAAACACAACTAAATAACCAGCCCACGTGTGATCCTACAGCCAGACTAACTTTACAAAAGGTGGGAGTTCTGCATTTTTTCCCCTTGAATGGACGAGTGTGAGTTCACAGATAAGAAACAATATTGAATTAGTCACAAAACTCTGAGAACTCAAATCAAAAAAAAAAAAAAAAAAAAAAGTAAGTTTGCTAGCTTAAACAATAACAATGGTGAAAAAATACATTTCAGCTTCCTAGAAAGGAAAATATTCTTATTGTTTCATGTTTTGAAAACACATTTTTCTCCTTTGTGTTTTTCTATTAAATTAGAACCTTGCACGAGACATCTTTGAAAACTGGGCTTTCGGCTTTCTCTCTAATCCTTCAGATTAAAGGGGCACCTTTTTGTGGTGGAATCTTACCAATCGACATTGTCATGGAATCTGTCAAAAAAAAACAAACAAAAAAAACATTTAAATTCACCAATGCTTTAGCTACAGTACATCCATGAACCATGACTTTCTACCTGCTATTGCTAGTTTGTGGCAGGTATTGTGGGAAGGGAATTTTCTCATTCAAAAAAAGACCTTTATAGTGGAGATGTCAATATTTTTGGAAAGTTTTTCCAGGAAAGACTGTACAATTTAACTGCAAATCTGCTAAATGTTTATGTAAACTTCAGAATAGAGACTTTGCCAACATTGAAATGTGACCGCTCATGTTGGTCTTTATAAATTAATCAGGAGTCCATTTTGCAGCTTAGTTTCAATAAATGGTCATTCTGTACTATGTTTACAAAATTAATTTAATGATTTTATTTCTGTAATTAAATATCTGACTTCCTGGCCCTGTTTCCACCTAGTATTAAGGTGCACTTTGGTTTATCGGATCACAAGTGGATGAAATGTGAAGTGGAGTGTGAAAATATTTTGAGCTTGTCCACTTTTGACCAAATCCAAAAGGTAGTCGAAAACGCATTCGACCGGATTGAATTCGCAGTGGAAACATTCATGTGGTCAAATGTGTTCGAACAGCCGCAAAATAACTCCTACTCTCTGCCTACTGACCATGTGTGTAAACATTATGGGAAGTGCGCTAACCAGATGGGATTTAAACTTTGTCGGCTGAAGACCCAAGTTTGGTTTGAAGACAAAAAAAATGTACCAAGCACAATGTTCTCTCACCATTCCTAATTTCTTCACAGCGTTCAGCGTATTACGGCTATCAGAGAAGAAACTAAAGCTGATGCTCTCCGAGCGTTTTTCCATTGTCTCCGTGCGTGTTCATATGTAAATTGCTCAAGCTTATTTTGTCCATTAGATTGAAAGAGCTGGAAAAAAAAAACATACATTTACCCGCCCATAGATCCTCCCCTTGAAGAAATCAGGACAGAAATGGTTGAAAGTGGACTAAAATACCAGGTGGAAAAATGGGTATGTGTCTCCCTCGTCCACTTGTGATCAATTCGACCATAATGTATCTTAATACCAGGTGGAAAAAGGGCCTCTGACTATCCTCATACAGACCAGGTGACCTACTGTATATCAGACCCCAAACATGCTGATCATCAATCAATAAAAAAAAAATAAAAAAAAAATCATACCTAAAGACACTTTCTCAGACAGAAGAGTTCAGACCAAACAAGAATGAAATCTCTGTACAAAACCATGTTTTTATTTAGTTGTTTTTGGATTTTTTTTAATGACATACAACACAAGACCTGCAGAATAAACAAAAAAAGAAATAGAAAAAAAAAAGAAAAGAAAAATCAACAGGAATAATGAAAAAGATGTAATTTGATACAAGCTAGAAAGCAGTTCAAAAATATGTATAATAAAACAAAATAAATAAAAGGCTGGTCTTTTTTTTATCCCTTGTAGTTAGAGGATACAGTTTGAATACAGCTTAATATGATGTACAAAATATCACACAGTGATAAATTGCTATTAAAAAATAAAAACACATAACAAAAAGTCCTTTTTACCTTGGCTGTGGACTGAAACATTTTCTTTTTTTTTTTTTCTTAAATTTCCATACAATTTTCAGTTTAGGCTTTTACACAATCACAAGCAATTCTTAAGCCTAGCAAAAAAGGTACTACTGTCGTCTTACACCTTATTACTAGTAATCATAATGATAATATGTCTAGTAAAGAAAAGCATATATGTGAGAAAATGGAAAACTTACAGTTTGCATCGGCAGCTTGTCAAACATATAAACATTTTCGGTTTCTATCCATTTTTTTTTTTTTTACACAGATTTGTCCTCTCTCGGTAAGGAATGTGTTTTGTCACTGTAATTTCGAGACTCGTATTGCATCGAGGGGTGCGGAAAAAAGGTGTACAAAAGAGACAGCAGGACTCGTCTAAACACCCATGCAACCGGCAGTCTTTGGAAGAGAACTTAACGATGCAGCAATCCGTCGATGAACCGAACTGTTTGTGTTATTCTACACGTGTAGTGTAGCATAAAGCTAACCGTTAGTGAGCAGTGCGAAGTCTCTAGGAAAAGAGGTAAGCAGCAAATGATTATGAGATTCCACTGAACGCATGTCTGTGGTTGTGACATTCATTGACTGGGCGAACATCCCAAAATGAAATGGTGGTCTCGTCATTATACAAAAGGACACAAGACATAACCTTGTCCATTAATAAAATTACTCCAAGAGGTTTTCTACACTTGCCAACTCACAAATCAAGACCGCTTTTTGCCAAAGACCAAACCCCCAACCTCATTTTCTGGGTTGGATGGATAGTGATTCTAGACGGAGGCTGTCTGGTTAAGGACTGACATGGCTCCATTATGCTAAAGCGCTCTTTATAGCCCATCAGTCTTTCTGTCGCTTCTGACTTGCCTTCTAGCCACTCATCTATGACCAAGGAAAACCATTAAAGGACAAAAATAAACCCTGCAAAACGGAAACTGGCTAATACATGATGTGACCTTCGATCTCCAGAGCCCAAGACCAGGCTCCCTCCAACGAAGAAACCTAAAGATCAGATTCTTCATCTCACATTGGTGCCCCCCTCAAGTTTCAGAGTGGCATTTTGATTCCTTGTTTAGCCAACAAAAAGCAAGGCACCCCACTTTTATTTCAATTAAAAATGAGAGCTGTTTTACCATGAAACACCTCCTATCTTGGCTTAACTAAGGGACTTTTCAACTGCTATGTTCCACCACTGTAATTTTACCTTCTTGGTAAAATTCAACCGTAAAGTGGGGGAACTAGATTTCTTGTCACTTAAAACACCATTTCTTAGGTAGAACTTAGGTCAAGATCACAGATGTCCAAAAACTCAAGAATCAACAATACAGCTGTCCTTAAAAACTGGGACTTGCAGTTTGTTTCAATTTTTATTGGAAACAATCGCCAACCGAAGATCCTCTCGCCCGTCTTAAAAATACCCTGACAAAACCTTAAAAGCCACTTCGGCACACCAGATGTATTCTGAAATTCCCGACACACTGGCTGTATTTCCGAAATGCCAAAAAACTGTACATGATGACTCCGAGGAATGGCAGGGGTCAACCGAGATTTGATACTTTACGACCCTCGTCGTGAACAGGTCCCTGATTCAGAGATCTTAGCACCAAGGTTGTGAAACAAGTGTGCTATGTACAGCGCATCTTGATTATATACAGAAATTAGTTTCTCATCCAACTGCAGATCTTCCCAAAAAGTCTTCCGACTGATATCGAACACTACAATAAATACACTACTCAACAGTCACCTGACTATTACGGATAATGCCACCTGATTGGATATGAATGAAGACGGTGATTGCAAAAGGCTTGTGCTGGCACCGTCACAAATGTACACATGCAGATACATGTGTTTGGTTTTAGTTCAAGGTGTACTTGTCATACCAATGAAATGTGTTGAGGAGGTGATTATGAAAGGCTGAAATACTAAGGCTCTTAGCTGTGAGGCTAAAGGTAAAGCTGTGTTGTACTTCGCAGCTGAAACGAAACCAAAAAAAAAAACTCATCTAAAGCAGTCTTTGGAATGAAATGCATCGATCACCTCACGTTACTAGGCAACAGTTACGCGAGGACATTAATTCACAGATTAGCACTAATGCAAATTACATTGAGAAAATGCGCAGGCTTGGGTAATGTCTTGTTTACCGAGAGCCTTCAAATCCTCAACCTAAACCGAGCATGAAATTAAAAACCAGGGTGTGTGTGTTGCGTTAAGGTGTGTGTTTGCGTGGTCCATCCGTCAACAGATTGGACATCCTTCGCAACACGCTGTGCAGATTGTTAGTAGTGTCGTCTGAAACTGAAATCAGGACCAGAGCAGCAAACTCATTAGTATTGAAAGCGATTAGAGTTTGTATTACAATGTGAGGCATAAAAAAATGATGGGTTATTGAGTTGTGTGCCTTTTACACAGGCAGTGATGTGTAGAACATTGTTCCCCTCATTTGAGTGTGTGTGTGTGTGTGTGTGTGCGTGCAGATATTCGGCGTTTCACTCTTTTGGCCCAGTAGTGAGGGTGGCTCCCCTGAGAAGAGATAAAAGCAAAAAATTAGCTCATGGCAGCAGGTTTCAAGTGAACGCATGGGAACATGCACACGCGACAAGAAACAAGGTGCTGCAAATGATTTTAGCCATTTTGATAACTTGCGGCATACATAAATAACTGAATTAGACCATAAGGCCGTGTTTCCACCAAAACGTTTGAAAACGCCAGCATTATTCTGAAAACTGCTTGCGACGGGCGCTGTATGTGCTGATATAGAATGTCCATGGAACGGTTACTAATATCTGATTTCGTAAATAGTTTGTTTCTGTATATAAAAATATTGACGCAATGTAACGCACTCACTCTGGCACTTTTGGGTTAAGAAATGTGCTTTTTGTTGTTTGTCATCGTTATACATGCAGATTGTGATGGTTGGTCGGTGTGTATTTGCCCCGCCCCTCCTCCACTGTGATTGGACAGCTGGGTAAAAAGAGACAGTTACTGATTACAATAAATTTAAAGGTGCCATCGAATGTTTTTTTTTAAAGATGTAATACAAGTCTAAGGTGTCCCCTGAATGTGTCTGAAGTTGCAGCTCAAAATACCCCATAGATTTTTTTTAATAAATTTTTTTAACTGCCTATTTTGAGGCATAATTAGAAATGCGCCGATTCAGGCTGCGGCCCCTTTAATTGCTCGTGCTCTCGACTCAAAATGGATCTTTACAAAGTGTTCGTCATGCAGCATGTCTAATCGTGTAAGTACAGTATTTATTTGGATGTTTACATTGATTCTGAATGAGTTTGAGGCTGTGCTCCGTGGCTAACGGGCTAATGCTACACTGTTGGAGAGATTTATAAAGAATGAAGTTGTGTTTATGAATTATACAGACTGCAAGTGTTTAAAAATAGCGACGGCTCTTGTCTCCGTGAATACAGTAAGAAACGATGTTAACTTTAACCACATTTAACAGTACATTAACAACATGCTAACGAAACATTTAGAAAGACAATTTACAAATATCACAAAAAATTAGGGCTGTCCTCGACTAAAGATTTTTCTAGTCGACCAGTAGTCGTTCATTTAAGCCATTAGTCGACTAATCGCGCATTTATATTAATAAGCCATAAATCATAATGAGCCTTTAATCTTATGTATACATAGCCTAATCAGTGCTCAAACACATGCATAAAGCTTGCCACAGTGCACCGGCAAACGTAATGATTATGAATGTTTTCTGTGTTTTCGGCTGCAGAGATTAAGTCAACAATGCTGACTCATCTCTCATCTCCGCAGTAGTGGACGCGCCTATATGCAAGTTGCATATGGATTACATAATCTGAGAATATTTATTTTCCATTTGAATTGGCTCGTTTAAAAGTAGACATTCCAAGCTACAGATATATTTCTTGTGTCTGTGAGGAAAGCAGCCTATACGATGAGTTTCGGTTCATGCTTGTTTACGAGCTCAAGTTCACCGAGACCGAGATCAGAAAACGCATCCTGATTGCTTTCATTGTTTTACAAAAGCACAACGTTTTGCTGTTATTGTGAGTTTACAGAAATAAAAGTAGACCTTTTACATTTTGCATTACTCTTATCTATGACCAAAAATGACGGAGTATTTTAAGTTAAGTGCAGTGATCACACCGGCGCCTCCATGTCATGCAGTAAACACGCTCTCCAAACAAACACTTGGATACGCGCCAAATAATAGCGCACATTTATCTATAGGCAAAAATTAAAGAGAATGGACTAAAGTTGCGACTTACATGTTTCAAGTGATAAGCCATATTTGAGGTCGATAAATGATAGGTGAATGTTTGGATTTCCTGCAGTTAATGATCTGTGCCTCTAGGAATGCGTGACCTCGACACTTCCTGTGGAGATTTATTTTTCTGCGACTAACCGATTAATAAAATCTTGGTCGACCAAGCCTCTTCAAGTTGACTAACGGTTAGTCGACTATTAGGGGGCAGCCCTACTAAAAATATCATGTTATCATGGATCATGTCCGTTATTATCGCTCCATCTGCCATTTTTCGCTATTGTTCTTGCTTGCTTACCTAGTCTGATGATTCAGCTGTGCACATCCAGACGTTTTGCCCTTGTGTAATGCTTTGAACATGAGCTGGCATATGCAAATATTGGGGGCATACATATTAATGATCCCGACAGTTACGTAACAGTCAGTGTTATGTTGAGATTCGCCTGTTCTTCGGAGGTCTTTTAAACAAATGAGATTTATCTAAGGAGGAGGAAACAATGGAGTTTGAGACTCACTATATGTCATTTCCATGTACTGAACTCTTGTTATTCAACTGTGCTGAGGTAAATTCAATTTTCAATTCGATGGCACCTTTAATAATGCAATCCATTACATTACACATTTAAGGTAATGTAATCTGACTACTTTTTGATTACTTTAAGATTATTTTTGACAAAACTCATTTAATCACATTGATTTGAATAGGATAATCTTGTACCATATTGACATAATTATGCTCTGATGAGCACTGCATTTTACTCAAAGTTGAACATTCTTCAACCCTGCATCTGGTAAATAACGCACAATGCTCAGTATGAAATAGACGTTCAGCGGCTTGTCATGTTAATGCAGTTTTAAAAACGTGACACTACTATTAAAAACAATTGAAAAAATTATTTGGTGGACTCACGGCTTAAAGACAACTAGCTGCTGAATGAAAGAAATCGTGATTTACTCAAGTTGTTAATGTGAGTTGAGTTATGCAAGTCAATTAAATCTGAAGATAGAAAGATGGTTTAATGTAAAATACTGGCAAAAATTTTTTTGAGTTGTCCTTATGGTTGCTAACAAAAACATAGATCACTAACAGTGTAGTCTGATTCACAAACAAGTCATTTTGAAGCATTAGTTCACTTTCAAATGAAAATTACACCCAAACTTTACTCACCCTCAAGGCATCCTAGGTGTATATGACCCTTTCTTCTTTCTGATGAACACAACCAAAGTTACATTAATAAATATCCCGATGCATCTGAGCTTATAATGGCAGTAAGCGGGATCAATGTGTATGAGCTGAAGAAAGTAAAATATCTAACTTCCGCCAGACCACCTTCCGTATTCAACTTACGAAGAAAGTGCAATGCCTCTCGCAGTTCAAAACGCTTGCGCTACATCCTATGCCTTCAGTATTCAACTTATGAAAAAAGCTTAACCGACACGATGCCAGTATACACTTTCTTCAAAAGTTGAATAAGGAAGGCGGGTCTGGCGGAAGCTAGATATTTTACTTTATAACTTGTTAAATATGGATATTTGTCTTACATAAACACACTGTTTCGCTTCAGAAGGCCTTTATTAACCCCCCGGAGCTGCGTGGAGTACGTTTATGATGCATGGATTCACTTTCTTCAGCTCATACTCGTTGGTATCGCTCACTGCCATTATAAAGCTTGGATATGTCAGGACATTTATTAAAATATCTCTGATTGTGTTCATCAGAAAGAAGAAAGTCATATATACCTAGGATTTCTTGAGGGTGAGTAAAGCTTGTGGAAATTTTCATTTTAAAGTGAACCATTAATCCTTTAATGGATTGATCTTTTAATTAATCGTTCAAAGAGACTTGCGATCAAAAGTGAGCACTTCGAATCATTCAAATAAGGAATCCTTCACTAAATTAACTGCATGTGATCATTACTTTCAGAGATGTCTACTTCAGGTTTTTGGAACTTAAATCCACATAGTGGTTGTTCACAAGACAACAAAATTTTTAATTATTTACTGATAAATGTGTATCATTCCATTGTGAAAAAGAAGTACACTTTAATATACTTTTAAAAGGAGTACTTATTATGGAAATAATATACACTTAAATGTGCGGTATGTAATATTGACAGCTAGTGGTTGAGATTGGTACTGCAGTTGTTTAGTATGTACTAACTTTAAATGTAATACTGAATAACACTACAGTCAAAATTAGAATTAATGATTTAATAATGAACAAAATAAGTAAAAATTATATTTAAAATGTTTTAAAACAATGTCACATTACGAAGAACACTTTTTATAAGTGTACTTAAGTGTGTTTCCTAAGCACACTTAAGTGGCCTTTTATTTCATTAATATATTCTCTGCAACTAAATATTTTTAACAAAATATACTTTGAAGATTTAAAGTACACTACAGGTGGGCATTTAATACAATTAAGTTCACTTCTTTTTCACAAGGGATTGCGAGGTTTTTTAAACCACATTTCCATAAAAATATGTTAGATGTTTAACTATCAAATAAAATGTTTGAAAATGATATACATTTTTGCTTATACAGGAGAAAAAAAAAAAAAAAAAATACAGAACCTTGAACTTATAACTTCTATATATAATCCAGTTTTAATGTGTATGAATGTGCATTTACCATTGAGAAAATCAAACAAAGATCTTGGCGAGCGCGTCGGCCCCAGCGCTGGCGATGAAGGGCTGCGATGGGTGGAAGGCCACGTCATGAATGGCCTCATCGTGTTTTTTCCTGTGTGCTGTGATCTCCTGCACACACGTGCGATTGTCCAGCATCCACAAGCGCACCGAGCAGTCATGACCTGAGAAAAACAAAACACAAGATACAGATTCTTGGCAACTTTCACATTTGCGTGAGAATGATCTGTTGACGTGGATGTGTTCGGGAGAATTCAGATGGCTTGTTGTTTTGTTCGCTGATGTCACACACAGCATGTTCGTGTAAATGTACTTACTGCCGGAGATGAGGTAAGTGCCTTTAGGGTCTGTGGTAAGACAGGTTACAGCATCCAGGTGAGCCACCATGGAATGGATCACTTTCCCTGTAGCCACAGCGAGAGGAAATAGGAAAATTATTAGGTCATGTGGGACATTTTTGATATATTGTTTCTGAGTGGGCTGATATTCCAAGTTCTGGCTCAACCAATGGAATAAGATTGTGTTTCTATATTCATCCTTTCATAAAGAGATTGTTCACCCAAAAAAATCATTCTCAAGTTGTTCCAAACCTGTACAAATGTCTTTGTTCTGCTGTACATAAAGGAAGATATTTGGAAGAATGTTTGTAACCAAGCAGATCTCGTCCCCCATTGACTACCATGGTAGGGGGAAAAAATACTATGATTGTCAACAGTAGGAGAGATCTGTTTGGTTACAAACATTCTTCCAAAATGTCTTCCTTTATGTACAGCAGAACAAAGACATTTTTACAGGTTTGGAACAACTTGAGGATGAGTAATTTTTGGGTGAACTATCCCTTTAAGACAATTTCCATTGCTGGCACGTATCCACAAAAATCGATAAAAGCGTCCTAATGTGCCTGAAAATAAAGCCACGGGTACTGCACCACTGGCTAATCTTTCACACCAAGAATGTTATTCGCTTCTTTTCAAGGGCTCTTGCTATATAAACTGCTGAATAAAGGGTGGTGTCTGGCATCGATTCGATTGAGGATTTTTTATACCGGAGGTTATTTTTAACTGCTTTGAGAGGTCTATTGTGACTGCACTATAGGAGGGTCAAATGGCTTTGCTGGTGTATTTACAGTTCCCACAGTGCACAGCTGGAAAATATGCAGTGAGTGTTATTATGGGCAACAACATTGCTACAAGCTCTCAACACACACACACACACACACACACACACACACACACACACACACCTACCTGTCTTGTTGTCCAGGTAGCGGATGGTACGATTCTCGTGGGCTGTAATGGAAATCGGTTGGGAAGGATGGCTGACCACGCGGTTAATCAGCTCGCTGCCTGCAGGGGACGGTAAAGAAAAACACAATATTTTATTACTGTTCAACATTAAATTGCATTCTTAACCCATTTTACTTCTGTAACGTTATGCGTGGAAATATGATTTTCAACGTAGGTCAAGAATTTGATCATCCATTGTGATATACTTTGAAATAATGCCTGCTCATATATATATATATATATATATATATATATATATATATATATATGTAAAATTCTATTTGAATTAATAATAAATACGTAATAATGAATAAATTATTGATATGAATAATTATAGTAGGAGTTATACAAAGGAGTTGTATTTATTTACATGACCTTTTCCAAAATGCCAATTTTCATTCAATTAGTAAATAATCTAAATTAAAATGTTTGACAAAAATATTACAAAATAATATTAATATAACAATATTCAGTGATACTAACATTAACATTACATTAGTCTGAACTAACAATGCTTCTAAAACATTTATTAATCTTAGTTTATGTTAATTTCAACATGTACCTATACATTATCAAAATCTAAATCTATTAATATTATTTAATGGACCTGAGCTAGTTTTCATTTTATTTCATTTTATTTATTGAAAAATAAATAAATAAATAAAAGTATTGCTCATTGTTAGTTAATGCATTAGAGTAAACTAATGGGACCTTTTTGTAGTGTTACCCAATACATAATAAATAAATGCATTATAATTTATAATATATAATAATCATATATAATACAATATATAATAAACATGAGAATTATTCTATGTATATTTAACAGAATTACATAATGTTTATATTCTTTTTCATTTTTTTTTATTTGATAGAAAAAAAAAAATTATCAAAATTAAAAAAGTATATATTTTTTTTATTAATTTACATGACCTTTTCCAAAACACATACCGTTCAAAAGTTTGGGGTCAGTAAGATTTTTTTAATGTTTTAAAAGAAGTATCTTCTGCTCACCAAGTCTGCATTAATTTGATTAGGGCCAAGCAATAATAAAAAAATTAAACCATCGAGATTAAAGTTGTTAAATTTCGAGAAAAAACTCGTTAAATTTCAAGAAAAAAGTCGAAATAAAATGTTGAGAATAAACTTTTTTCTTGAAATTTAACAACTTTTTTCTTGTAATTTAACGAGTTTATTCTCAACATTTTATTTTGACTTTTTTCTCGAAATTTTTCTCGAGTTTTTTTCTGGAAATTTAACAACTTTAATCTCAATGGTTTTATTTTTTATTATTGCTTGGCCCTAATCCTCTTCCGTAGTTTTCTGTCAATATACAGTAAAGTGTAATTTATTCCTGTGATGCAAAACTGATTTTTCAGCATCATTACTCCAGTCTTCAGTGTCACATGATCCTTCAGAAATCAATCTAATATGATGATTTGATGCTCAAGAAATATTCATTATTATTATCAATGTTGAAAACAGTTGTGTACAAATTTTTTCAAAATTCTTCAATGAATAGAAAGTTCAAAAGAACAGCATTTATTTAAAATAGAATATTTTCTAACATTATAATTGTCTTTACTGTAACTTTTGATCAGTTTAACTCATCCTTGATAAATAAAAGTATTGATTAATTTTATTTCTATCCCCCAAAAATAAAATTTAAATTCTTACTGAGCCCAAACTTTTGAACAGTAGTGTTTAATGTTACAAAAGATTTAGATTTCAGACAAATGCTGTTCTTTTAAACTTTCTATTCATCATAGCATCATGAAATAAAAATGTAAATAACTGTTTTCAACATTGATAACAATCATAAATGTTTCTTGAGCATCAAATCATCATATTAGATTGATTTCTGAAGGATCATGTGACACTGAAGACTGGAGTAATGATGCTGAAATTTCAACTTTGATCACAGGAATAAATTACACTTAACTGTATACTGACATAGAAAACAGCTGTTTTAAATTGGAATAATATTTCACAATATTACTGTTTTTGTTTGTATTTTCAATCAAATAAATGCAGGCTTGGTGAGCAGAAGATACTTCTTTTAAAACATTAAAAAAAATCTTACTGACACCAAAGTTTTGAACGGTAGTGTATATATGAATTATATATATATATATATATATATATATATATATATATATTATATTATATTATATATATATATATATATATATATATATATATATATATATATATATATATATATTATATTATATTATATTATATATATATATATATATATATATATATATTTTAACAGTAGTGACATTTTGCTAAATGTCAGTTCCTGTATGATGGGGCTTACCATCCTTAGTCTGGGTCTCCAGGACCATGATGCTTTGCTCTGTGTTGAGGTCATAAAGCAGAGTCTCGCCCCCATCGAAAGACACAACAACCTGGGATGGGTCAGTGTTTACAAAGGCAACCGAGGTGGGAGTGCCGTGTTCTGTAAGACAGAGAGGGAATGAGTGAGAGGGACATACAGGAAAGAAAACCAATCCAAACTCTCAAGGTCTCCTCCTCACCTTTCTCCTTGTTGAAAACAGACACACACGGTGAGGAATTATGGGGGTCCCAGATCCGCACAGTCCCATCTGCTGAGCAGGAGGCCAAACGCTTCAGGCTGGAGGAGTAAGCCAATCCCCACACTGCGTCTTCATGCCCCGACAACACGCTGCTCTCCACGCCTGGATCTGAATGCATTTACACACAATATTTCTGTCTAGCTCTGTCCAATGCGTCTGCAAATGCATTTGTAGTCAGTGCCCTCTAGTGGACTGTAATATAAACGCAACTGTTTTTGAGTGACATTGTGTAACTTGCAAGTGCATTAGGTAGACTTGCCATAGTTGTCATAAGGATCCACATTAAGGTCTGGAATCTTCCAGCCTCGCACGGTGCCGTCCAGACCGCCGCTGTAGCATGATTCTCCCTCCTCCCCCATAGCCAGAGAAAGAACAGCACCACTAAAACCACACACACACACACACAAACAAAAAAGTTCAGGTTGTGATCAGATTGTAATACCATGGTACTCTGATTTATACAGTGGTGCTGACTGATTTCCATACATTTTCATTTACATTGTAATTTAAGGTACTTCAAAGACCACAAACAATGGTAATGCCATTAAATAGTAAAATAAGCAAAACCTGATGAACAGCATTTGATGACATCACAGGCTGCAGCCCACTACAGGGCTTTAGATTCATAATTTAGCCTTAAAGGGATAGTTCACCCAAAAATGAAAATTATGACAGAATTTTAATTTTTGGCTGAACTATCCCTTTAAGCACTTGGCAGAGTATGTTAGTCTAATTTTTAGGTGGACGTACCCCAGATTATAGTCCAATTATAAACCTGTCCCACTCACCTGTGTGCTCTGAATGTATAAATGGGCTCAACGTCCAGCGCTGCATTTCTGTGAAAGCGAAAAATGAGAGGCTTCCATTTTAGCACACAGCGCAAAAAGAACCATTTATGGATCAATATTTCTAAATATACCTCTAGAGACACCCACACTAACACAATTATAGTGACATACTCAACATAAGAGGGAAGTGAAATAAGGATCTTTTTTTGTGTGGCGTGTCTTGTTTTGATGCAGGCTCAGGATGTGGTTCTTACTTTTTGGAGTGCATTGCCTTGTTGAGGTTCCACAGCTTGAGTGTTCCATCCTCAGAGGCAGACAGCAGCACAGCCTGGCTGGGGTGAAAGGTCAGTGCTCGGATGGCGTCGAAGTGGCTTCGTAGTGTGAAGCGAGGGTTCCACGTTTTCTTGAACTCTTCTCGACTTTCCTGCAACTAAAGTGAGACGTGAAATTTGACTAACATACTGCCAATTTTGCAGTAAATACTTTATTAAAAAAAAAATAAAAAAATAAAAAGTTTGTGAAACAGTGCAAACCAACAATAAACATTTCAAAGGGTACTACTACTAAACCAAAAGTAGTATATGTTTGTATACCTTAAATAAAAAAAAAAGGAGGAAAGATTACTTATAACACTAACGTCAATGGTGAGGTCATTGTCGTTGGCAACAGTAAGGTCAGCCAGCTCTCCGAGGTTCATATCTCCTCCTCCAACCGCATCCAGTATGAAGACATCAGATGAGAAGCCGAGAGCGCCCCCTTGAGCACAGACACATACACATAACATGCTGAAATTGGAATTTAAAAAAAATATATACTTAGCCTATTAGAATTTTAGCCAGTATTATAGTGTCTCTGGACACTAAAACATGTCATTTTTATTTGAAAAAAATAGTGTTATAAAGTCTAAATCATTAACACTAAACGTCCATTTCAATGACTAGCTTGATAAAAAAAAAAAAAAAAAAGTATTATTATATATATTTTATATAGTGTGGGTGTCTTTTTATATATATATAAAAATATATATAGTTTGTTAGGATAGGACAATATTTGGCCAAAAAACAGCTATTTGAAAATCTGTAAATCTAAGGGTGCAAATAAATAAATAAATAAATATTGAGAAAATTGCCTTTAAAAGTTGTCCAAATGAAGTGCTTAGCAATGCATATCCAATCACAAAAATAAATTTGATATATTTACAGTAGGTTATTTATCTTTATGGAACATAATCTTTAATTAATATCCTAATGATTTTTGGCATAAAAGAAAAATCGATAATTTTGACCCATACAATGTATTGTTGGCTATTGCTACAAATATACACGGTTTTGCAGTCCAGGGTCACATGATATGATATGATATGATATGATATGATATATGATATGATATATGATATGATATGATATATGATACGATATGATATATGATATAATATAATATAATATAATATAATATAATATAATATAATATAATATAATATAATATAATATAATATAATATAATATAATATAATATGTGGAAAAATGCCTTAATTTTTAACCATATTTTTTATTTTACTTCATGAATTAATTATTTTAATTTTTTTGGCAACAATGATTGTCTGTTTGAATAATGATTACATGGGTTAAATAAATATAAAAAAAAATAAAATAAAACAAAAATCAACTTAGCAATATGTATCCCTTTATGCATTTGACATTTTAAATAAAGAATTTTTACTTATAAGAATTGCTATACTGATGAAGCAAAAATTATTCCATAACATCACTGAGATTATAATATAATATAATATAATATAATATAATATAATATAATATAATATAATATAATATAATATAATATAATATAATTAATATTTATTTAAATTCATGTATCAAATATTTTTACTCTTAGCAACAATGAATGTTTCGAATAAATTAATGAATAAATTAATGGATTGATTGATTAATTATTTAGTCTTTTAATCAGCGCAAATAGTTGAAAATATTAAGCTTTTATTATCGTAGGTGATCATTTTGGGATTCAGAGAGCCGAATGGCTGCTCTTACCTTCACTGGAGCGCGCCTGGCCTGGGATAGTAGGGGGTGGAGCGGGTTTGGGGGGAAAATCTGACATAATGCCTTGCAACTTGTTCCGGCGGTTCTCTGAACCTGGGCAGAGGAAGTAAGAGGAGTAAACAAACCAGCAGACAGAGCAGAAAAAAAACTCAATTCAACTGCTGCCAGTCATTCATCCGGTGGTATGATGACACGTTTGGAAGTGGTGAAGGGAACATCAAGAGGAACAAACAAGCGTGCAGTGACGTGAAGACAAAATGGTGGCCCTGTCAACAGATTTTATCAACAGGAAGTTACAAACAAAAGCAAATGAAAAGAAAACAATGAGCGGTCACAGTGTGACGATAAAGGGAAACCCTCACATCCACTGTCAAAAACACAATGCAGGAATGACGAGTTGTCTGAAACATTTTGAACAAATGGGCCTCCATACCCAATTCACGGCCGTCTCCAGATATGCGAGCTTCTCCCGCACCTTCGCCTTCCTCTCCTGAGCCCAAGAAATCAAACTCGCCCAGGGCGTCCTCAGAATCATCTTCATCATCCTCGTCCTCCGGGTCAAGATCTGTGGTCATGGGTTCTCCGCCCATCTACATGCATACAGACGACACGATATGAGCAACAAAACAGGATCTGTGCGTGTGAGCCTAATCTTCATGTAAACACTCTGACCTTGCCCCTGGATTTCTTGTTTTTGCGTCCATCAATGCAGTCTGTAGTCATGCCCTGGAAGTCTTCCTCTTCATCACTGTCATCCTCATCGTCATCCTCACAGCCACGAAGGAAAGGAATTTTATCCAGGACAGAGCTGCCCATCCGTTCTTTAGAAGTCTCTTTCCCAGCACGCCTATAAGATAGAAGTATCTGTACTATAACCACTGAAAAAATTAATCACATGCGTTAACGTGCTAATTTTAACAGCACTAACATATATATGTGTGTGATACGGTTATTTTCAACTTTCACTGATGTAAACATGCATGTTCTAACCGTTTGATCTGCTCTTCTATCTGGCGCACTAGTAGTGATTCTCCTCCTCCACGAGGTTCTGGATCTGCGGGCGGTTCACTGGGAGGAGGCCCGTTCGCCTCTGGGCTGTTGCGACCCAATAGGGAACGAACACGTTTGGAGCGCATGTCCAAGATGGTGTCGGAGTATCCCACCTCCTCCAGGTACCTGCTCATGAACACACACAAAAACACCACACGCACAGTGTCAGCACAACATTCTGAAAAATACATTTGAGAATTAATGCAAAGAAAAATACACTGACTTGCGCAGTAACTGCCGGCCCTCCTTCCAAGGCATCTGATTGGTTGGCTCAGAGTCTGAATCTGCAGGCCCATTGGGTACTGTGAGAAACAGAATGATGTCACTAAACAAGAAAACATAACCAACAGCATACAGTATTTATTCTCATATGATTAACATGTTTGGGAAAACATGTATCAGACTACGTTTCATAGCATGTGTATGTGTTTGATAGGTTCTTTCTAGGTTGTTACTTGGTTCAGCTTCTGTCTCTGGCTTCTTCTCTCCGGGACTCTGATCAGTGCCACTTTTCAGCTTCTGATGTTTGGCCCTGGGATCAAAATGATGAGAATATAAATGATAAACATCATGGAAAAATCCTCAAATCTTACAATGACACAGTGTAGCATCATCTCTCGAACAATTAAACGTAAAAAAATAAACAATATAACACAAAATAAAAAAGGAAAAAAGAATGAAGCGAAACAAAAAAAAACTGAGGAAAAAACTAAACAAAAATGAACAAAAGAAAAAAACAACAGAACACAAACACAAAAAAATAAAACTGATCAAAAATGAAAAAAAAAACTAAACAAAAACACAATAGAATATTACGAAAAGATTGTTTTCAAACAGAATGAAAAATACAAAACAAAAACACAAGATAAAAGCAGAACAAAACCAAAAAAACACAATAAAACAAAAAGAACGAAGCAAAACAAAAACCTGAGGAAAACAAAAAAAGAGCCAAAAAACAAAACAAAAACACAGTAAAAAAAAAAAAAACGAACAAAAATGAAGAAGAAACAAAAACATAATAGAATATAAAAAGAACAACACAGAACAAAACACAATTCAAAACAAGAACAAAACAAAAACACAAAGCATAACGTAACAAAAAGAACTAAACAAAAAACACTGCAACGGAACATAAAAAAAAGAACAAAAAACAACAAAACGAGAACAAAACACAGAGCATAAAATAAAAAAAATAAACAAAGAGCCAAAAAAATAAAAAATAAAATAAAAAAAAACACAATTGAACATAAAAAAAAAAGAACAGTGGTTTCACATTATACTGCCAGTTGAAGAGGTGTGTGTGTGTTCTTGTTTATATTTATATTACAGTAAATGTCCCACGATGTAATAAAAACCTGAGATCACCTACATCGTGGGGACCAGCCAGCAGTAATGGATTAATAAACATACTAAATGATGTTTTTTTTGAAAATGTAAAAATGCAGAATGTTTCCTGTGATGGTTAGGTTTAGGGATAGGGGGATAGAATATACAGTTTGTACAGCATAAAAACCATTACGCCTATGCAGAGTGCCCACTAAGATAGCAAAACAAACGTGTGTGTGTGTGTGTGTGTGTGTGTGTGTGTGTGTGTGTGTTTCACCTCTCCTGTTTCAGAGCGTATTCCAGCATCTTGATTCGCCGCACCAGATCCTGCTTCATGTTCTCCTGACCTTTCCTCTCACCCTGCAGAAACGCCACCTGAGCCTGAACACAGGAAGAGAGACAGACACACACACACACACACACAGAGAAAGACAAAGATATAAATATGGTACTGATTCAAACCAGATACATATGAGAGAAAATGAAAGGTTATATGCTGAAGCTCCGTGATGGTGCCACCACCAATGACATTCTGAGGGCAACGGTTAACTAAAGGCCTGCAATTCCACAAGCTTTATTTTAGACTGCTGCTGACCGAGCACCGACCAGAGTCATGAAAGTCAAATATGTTGACTGAAAAGAGACTATAAACAAGGAGAAACCAAGAACCATTCATTTCCCAGCCAGCTGTGGTTTAGAAAAGAGAGAAAACAGAGATGAATAAATAAAAATGGGCCTCAACTGCCCCTAGAGTTCACCGTGAAACCCACATCAATTAGAGATGTCAAGCTGAAGTTACCAACAAAGTGAGCCATGTTCAGGCCAGAGATTTTTTTTTTTTTTAAATTGAGCATCCTTCTGTGGCTTTGACTTATTATTACTGATTATAAATCATTTTTGCATGTGTCTCTATTACAAATGACAAAACGTGCTGCTTTACTGCCCAGTTAATCTATGCTTGCAGGTAAATACATCTCTAATAGTGATTTGTGTTGGTCAGCAGAACTCAGGTTTGCATAGTCATATTCTTGTTTTCACAGAAAGCAATCACACACCCCCACACCATCAGTGTACCTCACAACAGAACTGTATAGGCGTTGGACTCCACCACATACAAAATTACATAATAATAATACCTTTAAAGTGTTAGTTCGCCCAAAAACGAAAATTGTCATTAATTACTCACCCTCATGTCGTTCTACACCCGTAAGACCTTCATTCATCTTCGGAACACAATGATCTTTTTAATGAAATCTAAGAGCTTTCGGTTCCTCCACTGACAGCCTACGCAACTACCACTTTCAAGCCCCAGAAAGGGAGTAAAGACATGATTAAAGTAATCCATGTGACTCCAGTGGTTTAACCTCAGTTTTATGAAGTGAAGCGAGATTTTTGTTTGCACAACAAAACATAATTTACCAATTTATTTAAAAATTACTTTTATGGTGTCTTTACTACCTTTGTGGGATTTAATTAAAAAGATGGATGAATGTTTTACGGGTTTGAACAACATGAGGGTGAGTAATTAAATGACATTATTTTCATTTTTGGGTGAACTATGTTTATTTTTGAGTTAATAATTAATTAAAATATAGCTATTTTTACCATTGTTCATCATACAGATAATGTACAGCATATAAATGTGAATATCTGTCTGTTGATTAAAAATATTACTAAATATTATATAATAACTATTTATTATATTATAAATAACATTAATACAATTATTAAAACTAATACATAAATTATTTACAATAATAATATCAAACTGCCAAAGTCATGTGATTTCAGTAAACGAGGCTTCGTTATGTCATAAGTGTTTCGAAATTTCAATAGTTCACCACTGGGGGGCGTAAATTTCAGTTTGATATATGCTCTGAACCACTGATTCGAAACAAAAGATTCGTAAAGCGTCGAAGCTTCATGAAGCAGTGTTTTGAAATCACCCATCACTAGATATTGTTGAATAAAGTCCTTATTTAGGTTTTTGCCGCACAAAAAGTATTCTCGTCACTTTATAACATTAAGGTTGAACCACTGTATTCACATGAACTGTTTTAAATATGTTTTTAGTACCTTTTTGAACATCTAAAAGTGTTAATTATCTTGCTGTCAATGGAGGCCTCACTGAGCCATTGGATTTTATCAAAAATATCTTAATTTGTGTTCTGAAGATGAATGTTACGGGTGTGGAATGACATGAGGGTGAGTAATTAATGACAGAATTTCATTTTTGGGTGAACTAACCCTTTATTTCTAATAGGGCTGCACGATATATCGCATGCGATTGTCACGCGCATTTCATCAATAAAGCCGGTTCCCTGATTACCGCTAAATCGCCATCACCTGCTTTCAAATGCAGCGGCATTTAATAGACAGAGCCGTAGATCACTGATAAGACACGCAATATCGCATTCATATCGCAGATGAATCGCCTTCGATAATGAACGCGATATTGCGTGGCTTTTCACGTGAACTACGGCTCTGTCTATTAAATGCCGCTCCATTTGAAAGCAGGTGATGGCGATTTAGCGGTAATCAGGGAACCGGCTTTACTGACGAAATGCGCGTGACAATCGCATACGATATATCGTGCAGCCCTAATTTCTAAATAAATCTGTTGATTTAAATACAAATATTAATTATTTATTATTATTACCACCACTACCCATAGTAAAATGACAACTACTATGGTAATTATTTACATTATCAACATGAATAATACTTTATACCATTTATAGATCTAAGATTAATACAGAAACAATATACATAGCTATTATTGTTGTTGTGTTAAAATTAATTTTTAAATGTAAAAAATTATAAATAAATCTGAATATGTTGATTTAAATTAAAAATGCTATAATAATAATAGCTATTTATTACTTTATTATTGATTACCACCACTATATATTATTAATACTTATTATTATTATTTATTTATAACAAAACTTTATTTATAACAGTATTTATTTATATTGCGAGAAATCTGTTTAGCAAGCAAGCCTATCTTGACTTGTGTTTAAGCTGAATGTGAGGAACTAGACAGTGCTTAACTCCTAAAATCATGAAAAGGTGAGTTTTTGTCCCAAACAAGGACAATTCCAGCCTGTTCTCTATTAGAGCTGTTTTTAATATCATTATGTAGGCCGTGTCAAGCCATATATAACATTTGTTCAAAATCACTCCCTGTCTCCAAGGCTGACTTGCAGGAAAAGTAAAGCATGACAAGTTGGCACAGGTCTTCATGGAGACCGACTCGACCGCAGTTGCCATGGTGTGGGCAGGAAACCTGTTATGGCAGGTCTTTGGAGCACTTTGACATTTTCACAAAGGCAAGTAACTTCCCATGTTTTCGGCCTTTGAAACTGGGATACTCGTCACTGTGCATCTGACATCATTGTCAATCAAGGAAATACTTTGGGAATGACACATCACAACCTATCAAAATATAATTATTCTCAGCACTAGCAAAAAAAGTCAATACATATGAATGCTTAGAATAGTTACACAGCAAAATCTAATACTTCTACTTGAACAGAGACACTGAGCTCAGTTCTGTAGTGTTGTGCTGCAAAAATAAAAAAAACTTTTTGGTCACTGACGGTTTAGGAAGAGGCCGTTACTACCACACAGACACATTTATGTGGCAAACCGTCCCTCTTGTGACTTCCTGTGGGTGGGAACAGGTCAAGGGCACTCTCTCTCCCCACATTAGCACCCCTTTGAGACTCACTCCAACAAATGGAGCAGCAGACATTTTCTGGGACGAATCTTTTAAGAGTATACAAACCCATTTGAACTCGTTTATTCAAGTGTTTTTATACCACTTCTGTTCAATAAGCTGGGCGAAACTTTGGCCTTCAGCCTTTAGTGAAGCTTATATTCAAAAAAGGTTGTATTGACAATACAATGTTATATTGACATTAAGGGAGTTGACAGAGATGAAGATACCTGTTGTTTGACCTATGCGTCTGTCGTGTAAAGAATCACATCATGAATATTTTGCTGATTGTACGTGGCGTAGACCAGACTTAGACATTAAAACTACATGCAAGAGTCGTGATTGTGACAACCATATTGCTTGATAAATACTTACTGATTACATAGTAGTCAAGTACTGGATGCTGATGGGTTAATAATGCTGATAGGTTAATGCTTGTTTTCCTGCTATTGGGGTTGGACAAAATGTGAACACCCATTATTATCGGGGTTAATATCATTTGTGGAGGCTACAGTGAAAAAACAAACATTGTGATGATCTTTTATTTATCTTTTTGTTGTCCATATTGTCTAGTTTGTGCAGTATAAGTGGTTTTCAGCTGTTTAGTACAAGCTGTGTGCGAAATGGGAGACTCGTCAGATCATCCGTGCCCATTTAACAAGAGCATCTGTAACCATACCCACCCAACTGTTGTGTGTTTCAAGAACAACAGTCTTAATGATTATGACTGTGTACACAAAGCATGGCAAGACTTCATCAGCAAAGAAGAATAGAGGGTGAAAACCGAAAGTGGATAATAGGGTCTGTCAAAGACTAAGAAGGATTGTGTCCAAACAACTGCAGCAAAGTGAAAGCAAACCTCAATATTCACCCTGAAGACCACAAAAACAGACCACAGAAGCCAACATCAATGAAAGAGAAACCACTGCTAAAATGTGAAAAAGATGGTGTTATGATCATAAAAGCTGGACAGTTGGAGCACCAAGATAAACTTCATCATCTGCCCTGGTCTGTTTAATCACCTTGAAGATTATTGAACTACTGTGGACAGATTTGGAGAGAAGAATGAGAAGCAGATTCCCTCCTTCAACATCTCTGGAGCAACTGGCAGATGTTGTGATAGATGACATTCAACTGGAGACTTGTAAAAGTTGTATTAATCTATTTTAACGGGATAGTTCACCCAAAAATATCCTATGATTTACTCACCCTCAAGCCATCCTAGATGTATCTTCTTTAAGACGAACACAATCTGAGATATATATTTAAAAATATCCTGACTCTACCAAGCTTTATAGTGAAGGGCGGGCCAGATTTTGAAGCCCAAAAACGCATTCAACCATCATAAAAAATAACCCATGGGTTCCAGGGGGTTAATAAAGGCCTTCTGAAACAAAGCGATTGATTTTTGTAGCAAAAATATCCATATTTAAAACTTTATAAAGTAAAATAACTAGCTTCCGGCAGACGGCCGTGCACATTGATTTGCGGCAGAAGAGAACGCACAACGTAATGACGAACACAGAAGCACAGAGAGTTGAGCAAAACAAAACACCAGTCACAAATTAGAAGAAATTTTAAAGAGAAATGTCAGAGGATTTCGATATAAGAGAAGAGGAGCTTGAGTTTGGTGCCCAGCCCTATTTGTTTAAACCGCGAGACGTGTCTAAACTTATACTACTCCTACATCATACATTGTGTCAGAGGGTTACTCATTTGGTGCAAATCGACTTGCGCAGTATACGTACGGTCTTCTGGCAGAAGCTAGTTATTTTACTTTAATGAGATTTTCTTACAAAAGCACATCACTTCACTTCAGAAGGCCTTTATTAACCCCCTGGAGCCGTATGGATTATATTTATGATGGATGAACTTATTTTTGGCTTCAAAACACGCCCCCCGTTCACTACCATTATAATGCTTGAAAGAGCCAGGATAATTTTTAAAGGTGCTCTAAGTGATGTCACGCGTTTTTAGGCCAAAACATTTTTTGTCACATACCGCAAACATCTCCTCGCTATCCGCTAGCTGCCTGTCCCCTGAACACACTGTAAAAAAACGCGGTCTCTGTAGTCGCCACAAGCTCCAAAAAAGGCAATAAAAACAAACCGGTGCAGCCTGGACCATGAATCATAATAAACACGCTCCAGCCAATAACCGACAAGAATGATTGTAAATGCGCGTTCATGACTGTTTCAGGAAGTTTTGTTTGACAACACTTCAAACGTCAACAGGAAGTTACTCCACCCAGGATTGCTTAGAGCACCTTTAAATATATCTCCAATTGTGTTTGTCTGAAAGAAGAAAGTCCTATACACTTAAGATGGCTTGACAGTGAATAAATCATGGGATAATTTTCATTTTTGGGTGAACCATCCCTTTAATAAGGTTGGAAGTTGTATTAAAAGCACATTTTGGTAAAACACCTTAAAGAAATATTGCCTATTACCCAGGTGTTCACATTATTTTGTATATATTTGACATTGTTGCAGCACCTCTTTTCCCAATCTGTCAGTAACGCTCTGGGCTGTGTTTCCCAAAAGCATCGTAAGCTTAAGTTGATCGTAGCTCCATTGAAACCAATGGAGCTACGCTCAACTTAGGCTTACGATGCTTTTGGGAAACGCTACCCTGCTTAATTCCGGTCTCTGTGAAGCCCCTCCTTCCGAAAAGCACAATGTGCTCTGATTGGTCAACTAGATCAGAGTGTTGTAATTGGCCAACTGCTTTGAACAGGTTTCAGAAATGTTACACCCCTTACCATAACTTTAAGTTTCAAAACACTAGAGCCCAACCAGGCCTCGCCCCCTTTAAGGCCTTTGCACACTGAGTCCGAAATTTTCGCATGCGTTTTTTCGTATTCGCAATCCTAAAAATTCATCACGCACAGAGACCTTGCACACTGAGTCTGATGCGTATTAATGAATACGTTGCGAAAAAAAAAAAAAGAAAAGAAATCGCAAAACATAAAATGAGGTCTTCAAGCAGCAGTGAGCACGATTAGTTGTCTTCTCTCATCTTAAAAAGAGAAAAAGAAAGGAAATATTGGGTCCATTCAATCCCGAGATTGCATAGAGAGAAAGGAGAATTCATCTCATCAAGGAGCTGCGGGATTATCCGAGCGTTTCAAAGATTAGTTACTTAAGGATGTCAGTCGCTCAGTTTGATGCTTTGCTACTGGCACAATCTGTCTTTGTATTCGGTCTCTTTGTATTCCTCACGTTGTTTGTCATTCAGTGCTACTTTAGTTTAGTGCTGTAGAACACGTGGATCAAGTTGTCAGATGGCATTCTGGATTTTTGCGTTCGTGTACGGTGGCTCTGAATTGTCAAAACGTCTCTCAAAATGTGTGCCACAGATGCGAAAAACGCAGAAAATCGAACCTGATCCGAATTTATTTTTTAACGTGCGAAAGTTTCGCATGTGAATTTCGGACTCAGTGTGCAATGACCTTTATTTTGTGTAGGCAGGAATTCTTTAAATGAGGAATATATTATTTAATATATTTATATTAATTTATACCCTTTATATTAATACTTAGAATTTATTTTTATTTCAGTATTCATTTTAGTACAACATTAGTTTTTATTTAAATTTCAGTTAGTAATTTTAGTGCTTTCTAATTTTCGCTTTGTTTAAAACTTTTTATATTTTACAGTTTTAGTTAATGATACTCCTGCTTCAGAGGACGCCATACCTGAACGATTCTGTCACAAAAGAAACACAATAGCACAGGTGTCCCACATAAAAACATCAGGGAACATGACGCCCCACAGCTACGGTCACACACTACAACTGTCCCTCACCACACTTTTTATAGGCCAAGTCAAAAACAATGCGTGTGACATGGAAAACCTAGCAGTTGGTCCCTGAAGCCTGTGCACATTTCCACGGGCATGTCCAGAAGAGGTCTGGCAGAAGAACACACACAAGTCGTCCATGACAGCCACAAGGCCTGTCCTATTATAGCACACACTGGCAACTCCTTATGTAATCTACTACAGGCACTGTTTGAATGGGGTCACCTAATCGCAAAGCTTTTTCTCAGGCCAAGATCTGCTGCAAACTAGGCCAGGGGAGTCCAGACTCAAGAAAAGACGGTTTAAGCAAATTTTATTGGAAGAAAATCCCTAATCCTTAGGTTTTTTTCTCCCCTCTAAAATGTTCTTGATGCAAGTGCAAGCTTTTGTTTCCAGGTTTCATATAAAATAACTAGAGCAATACATCTTTCACATAATGTAATGTAAGACATGTAAGTAACAGCACTAAATGACGAAATTGCTCTGACATCTTCTGCGCTGGACACACAGATCGGCTCTCTTGGGACTGAAAAAAGCACTTGCTTCAATTCTCCAGCGGGTCTGCATTACGTCATGTCTTGAAGCTGCACAATTCACAAAAGAAGCAGCAGTCAATGGGTCATGTGACTCAATGTCAATTAATAGAACATTTATTTGGAATTTAAATTTCAAATAAATGTCAGATGGAGTTCCAGGACAGCCTTTATTCTATTATCTTAATGCACTTAATGCCACGGATGAGAAAGAACTAAGACAATAACGGAAAATCATCTCAATAGTGCGAAGGACAGGATATTGTGCGTATTGTACAGCATTAACACCAATAAACTTAGGCTAAATCTACAAATGTAAAGATGAAAGAGTTTGTCATTTGATTTGATTTTGATTAAACGTATTGTGGTGTACAAGAAATATAGTTTGTGCAATCATGATGGACTGTGGGGTGCACTTCAAGAAACAATCAATACAACTTTAGAGCCGATTCTTTTTGGAGAATCAAAACTAGGGCTGCACAATTAATCGCATGCTATTCTCACGCGCATTTCGTCATTAAAGCCGGTTCCCTGATTACCGCTAAATCGCCATCACCTGTTTTTAAACGGAGCGCCTATTAATAGACAGAGCCGTAGTTCACAGACAAGCCACGCAATATCGCGTTCATATCGCAGGCGATTCATCTGCGATATGAACGCGATATTGCGTGGCTTTTCAGTGATCTACGGCTCTGTCTATTAAATGCCGCTTCATTTGAAAGCAGGTGATGACGATTTAGCGGTAATCAGGGAACCGGCTTTACTGACGAAATGCGCGTGAGAATAGCATGCGATTAATCGTGCAGCCCTAATCAAAACCTAGATAAAACCAATGCCTCATGTCATGGATTTTACATCAGCCTTTAATACTAGTCAACCGCAAAATTTAAAAGAAAGAGTGCAAGATTTAGGTGTATGCAGTTGGTTGATTTTATGAATTGAAATTTTTTTCAAGTGGATCTTTGCGAAGCTCCCCCTACAGGTTCCTTCAGTGAATCACACTGTCGTAAATACTCCAAGCGCAGCTCTGGACTACAACGCTCACCAGCGCAGTAGTTTTGTACAAGAAATCTCGATGGAGGTGGGTAATTTTCAAAATTGTCTTATAAAGTCATAATATAGGCTATACATTGTTTTTGAATTACCGTAAAGCATTTTGTCACTCTCGCGTGAACGTGAACATGAGGCGAGATTGTGTCGGGTCGGCGAAGCTCAACTTGCAAGTGCTGTATTCTGCCATAGACGTGCCAGAGGGGGTTAGTGCATGCCTCAAAACATACCACTACAAGTCAATTAACCATCGTAATGACTTAGAAAACTATTTATGAAGGTAAAAAAAAGTTACTTAGTTCTGCTTTAAGAAACAGACCCCAACGAGTTTGTGTCAGTGGAATCTCATCTGATTGCACAGTCCTGAATTTAGGGTTACCACAGGGATGTGTGTCATCACCTCTGCTTTTTTCTGTCTAATAAACTTCAACGTAACAGGGAGGATCTCACCCTGAACAAATATGCTGATGACTTGGTTTTAATCTCTTGCCAACTGGACACAAGTAGTTGAAAAGGGTTAGTTCACCAAAAAATGTAAATAATATCATTTATTACTCACCCGTGTTGTTCTACAACCGTAAGACCTTCGTTCATCTTCAGAACACAAATGAATATATTTTGATTAAATCTGATGGCTCGGTGAGGCCTCAATTGAGAGCAATGCCATTGTAACTCAAGATCCATTGATCCATCAGTGTTTTGAAATTGGCCCATCACTATTTTCATTTTTGGGTGAACTAACCCTTTAACTTATTTTGAGTATATTAAAAGTCTTGTACAGTGGTTTGATGATAGTCACCTACAATCGAACATTGAGAAGACAAAGGAACTATGTTTAGGGAACAAAAATAGGTACGGCTGGTGTCTCATATGAACAAATTACTATAAAAGGTGTAAAGGTAGAGCAAGTTTCAAATTTTAAATATTTAGGTACAATCATTGATGACAGACTCTCATTTGAGGAAAATGTGGACCATATACACAAGAAAGCAAGACAGCGTTTAGGTCAGGAAACTAAGGAATTTTAAGATGGATAGGAAGGAGCCTATCCATTGTTTATAGATCAATGATTGAAAGTATTTTAACATATAATACTGTATCATGGTATGGTAATGAGACAGAAAAATAAATTTATTTATAAAATAAAAGTTATTAATGAAGCAAATAAGATCACCGGCCAGAAAAAGAGTACAATGCAAGAGCTGTTTTTTCACTTTATGGAAAAAAGGCGATCGCAGTATATTCAGACCAAACTCATCCACTCCATTTCTGCTTTGAGGCCCTACCTTTGGGGCGCAGTCTGCGTATACCACTGGCTAAAAAGAACTTATATAAAAGATCATTTGTACCATCAGTATATTGAGGTATTATCATGAGGTATCTGTCTGGGTAGGTGTGTGTATGCATATGTGTGGGCAATATGTATTGTATTGGGGTTTTTTTTGTTGTTGTTTTTTGTTCTCTGTGTTTTATTATTTGATATGGGAATGTAAGGTATTGTCTGTTTTCTATGCCAGTGTCAAAGATGAATTTCTGTTCAGGAAATCTGTACAGACAATAAAGTTAAACTAAACTAACTAAACTAAAAACATACAACCATTAAAGTCTAAATTCTGATCAAATAACTAGTTTGAACCGTTTTTTTAGTGAATATAATTAATATCACAACCAGTGTAGTCCGATTTCAGAATAAACGACTCTCATGAGCCACTTCTTTTTGGTAAATCAGAAACATACAAACTTCGACACAACCATTGTCCGATTCCTGAACAAATTACTTGAATTCAACCTAATTATTTTCCAACCAGTGTAGTCCAATTCCTGAACAATTAGGTGTGTTTGTCTTGAAATAGGCTATTTGTTCAGGAATTGGACTACACTGGTTGCAAAATAATTAATAGCATAAAAGTAGCAATTAAACAGACCACTACATTACAAAGTCATGAAGAAATTACATCAAGTTATGCGACACTAGGAATTGATCAATTTTATAATGACTACTTTTCTGACTTTTATGATGTATATGGCCGACAAATGCGACCTCTGGAGGACGCAGCTTTCGAAATGAGACACAGCTACTGTGAGAGAAACAGAGAGCACATGCAGGGCTCGTTGACAAAACAGTCACTCTCCCGATCAGACCAGTGCTGCATCGTCATCAAAGTTTCGCAATAAGACACGAAAGATGACTCGAGCGTGCTGTGTGAGAAGTTTTGTGAGCGCAAACTGTACATCTGAAGCATAGGCTACTGAATTGAGCTCTCTTGAGCTGTCTTCTTGCACTTGAATTTCACACAAAAAAAATATGTCAAAATGCCTGTCTTGGTGAGTATCCTAGGATAGATAGTCGGCTTTGTGTTAAAGGGGAGCTATAATGCCCCTTTTACAAGTTGTAATATAAGTCTTTGGTGTCCCCAGAATGTGTCTGTGGAGTTTCAGCTCAAAATCCCCCACAGATCATTTATTATAGCTTGTCAAATTTGCCCCTATTTGGGTGTGAGCAACAACATGCAGTTTTTGTGTGTGTCCCTTTAAATGCAAATGAGCGGCTGCTCCTGGCCCCCTTTCCAGAAGAGGGCGGAGCTTTAACAGCTCACGCTTCGGTTGCTCAACAACAACAAAGCTGGAGAATCTCAAGCAGCCAAAATGAGGATTGTTCAGCCTTACATTGTTCAAACCGGAGTCGGACACTGATGGAAAGACTCAGGAAGAAGTTACAACTTTTAGAATGCATCTGGACGTTTCTGAATGGTTAGTGGATAAATTTATGTAGCTGTTGAACTCAACTTATCGACTAGCATGTGGCGTAATTTTAATCTTTTGTGCAAATCCAGCATTGAATTGACCCTCGTTTGTGAAGCAGTCTGGCGTAAAATGACGGCATGATAAAAACACTCTACTACAACACTGACACTCTTCCTCTTCTCTAAAGCATCCCAACATGGCCTCGCCCCCTTGTTGTGTGTTCTCTGGGGCAGGGTTTATGTCAGTTTTAGGGTTTGTGATGTCACTAAACCGGGAAGAAGCTGTAGTCCCTACCAGCTGTTTGTTGTAGTCCTTAAACTGTCTGTGTTTTTAATGTTAATCATACAACAGAGTCACACTCAATGCTCCTGAATGAATAACTTTTGTAACTTTAAAGGTGCCCTAGAACTTGTTTTTAAAAGATGTAATATAAGTCTAAGGTGTCCCCTGAATGTGTGTGAAGTTTCAGCTCAAAATACCCCATAGATTTTTTTTAAATTCATTTTTTAACTGCCTATTTTGGGGCATCGTTAACTATGCACCGATATATACGTTGCGGCCCCTTTAAATCTCGTGCTCCCCCTCCCCCGGAGCTCGCGCTTGCCTTGAACAGCATAAACACAGTTCACACAGCTAATAAAAGCCCTCAAAATGGATCTTTACAAGATGTTCGTCATGCATGCTGCTTGCATACATCGGATCATGTAAGTATGGTATTAATTTGGATGTATTACATTTGATTCTGAATGACTTTGAGGCTATGCTCCGTGGCTAAAGCTAACATTACACACTGTTGGAGAGATTTATAAAGAATGAAGTTGTGTTTATGAATTATACAGACTGCAAGTGTTTAATAATGAAAATAGCAACGGCTCTCTTGTCTCTGTGAATACAGTAAGAAACGATGGTAACTTTAACCACATTTAACAGTACATTAGCAACATGCTAACAAAACATTTAGAAAGACAATTCACAAATATCACTAAAAATATCATGGTATCATGGATCATGTCAGTTATTATCGCTCCATCTGCCATTTTTCGCTATTGTTCTTGCTTGCTTACCTAGTCTGATGATTCAGCTGTGCACATCCAGACATTCTGCCCTTGTCTAATGGCTTGATCATGGGCTGGCATATGCAAATATTGGGGGCGTACACCCCGACTGTTACGTAACAGTCGGTGTTATGTTGAGATTCACCTGTTCTTCGAAGGTCTTTTAAACAAATTAGATTTATATAAGAAGGAGGAAACAATGGAGTTTGAAACTCAGTGTATGTCTTTTCCATGTACTGAACTCTTGTTATTCAACTATGCCAATATAAATTCAATATTTAATTCTAGGGTACCTTTAATAAGGATTCATCTATATTTAATTTATACAGTGAAGACAGCGTTATTTTACATTTGATTACTTTATTCAATTTCTGTATATAATCTACCTACTGTTAGATCTACCTGAAAAGCACTGTTTATTTCATTTGCATCTTTGTTGTTTATTTGTGCTATTACTTGCTTGTAGTAGATTATTATTTTTTTTTTTTTATTACAGTCTGTTGACTTGACTTTCATAGTATTTGAAATGTATACTTTATATTTATATTTTATATTAAATTGATTTTTT